>NW_003307437.1:0-10773 GCF_000142945.1 Phytophthora infestans T30-4
TCTAGCAATCCGCGCACGGCGAGACAGAGATCGGGCTCATTGGAAAGACGTAGTCTACACCTCAGCTTCTTAAGTTTGTACTCGGCCACCAAGAGGAGGAGATTATCGCGAGACAAATATATATGCATGCACGTCACTTTATTATGTGCTGACGGATCGATTGTGCGAAGCATGCGTTGGCATCCATGGATCGATTCTGGATGTGTCAATTGAGGAGCTGTAACGAGTTGCTATTCCTCCTGCCCGACTCGCTGGGCAAATCGTATAGTTTATGTGCCTGCTGCGCTGTCTGTCCCTAGTCCGTAGTTGTTACTTGATAGTACTCGAAGACGTCACTGGCCAACAGATGCTCCACTGAGCCCTGTGCCGGAACCTTTGGCTCCTACTTTTTGTATTCCTTCTCTTTAGCTAACCTTACGTAGGCTAATAGAGGTTCTTTCTTCGTTTTCGTTCTTCCTTCTCCGTCCCTGAACAGATAGTCTCCTAGTCAGATCACCCACGTCCTCGCCGAAGCACCGTGACGTCCCGATGCGATCCAGATCACGCTCAATCTCAAAGCCACTTGGGCGTACGCCCACGGCGCCTACCCTACTCGTGCGCGGCCACCACAGCGAACTCGGGTACTCTACTTCCCCTGTCTGGTCTCACCGTACGTCGCTCCGCTTGTCCGTACGTTCTCCTCCTTGGATCCTACTTGTTCTCCGTTTCACGGTACTGCAGTGCGTCCACCACAACCCCGTACGTTCTGTCAGCCACACTCTGTGCCTCAACAGCCCTTTCTTTCGTCTTTGTCTTGTCGCTGACTGTACTTCCAGCCCTCGACCGTCTTTCGTCTCTCGTCTCACTCTTCGACCTACTTGTCTCGTCCTTTGCAAATTCGGAAGTACTCACGTCCTTGCTCTTCCTGCCGTCTAACGCCACCGGTCGCGACGGCTCGCCGTCTGCGATCTCCGTCCTAACCGTGTGTCCGTTGAATCCGTTGGACTCCTTCCACCCTTTGGTCGCACCCTTTGCACGTTGAAGTTGGCTACGTGCCAACGTACACTCTTCCGAAAGATCTTCGGTAGACCACGTCATCAACTTGTTACAAAGCTCTAAAAACATTGATATGGAAGCCTTTGACAGTGCCATCGAGTCAGTTAGCTCTAAGCCTAAGCTCAGCGCAATTGCGAAGGTAATGGTTCAGTTTAATTTTCTCATGGAAGGTGGAGATACTAAAGAGATGATCGCTGAGATGATGCAGATCGTAGGGAACAGTGCTTTCGGACGTTCTGGTGTGGATAAGACCAAACCTACAGAGGTGAAATACATGTCAGACGCAATCCATGTTCGGGTCATTGTCGAGAAGCAGAGTTGCCACGATGTTGAGGAGCTTGCTGGATCAAATGAGGTAAGCCTCAAGAATTGACGCATCAGGCTCAACAATCCAATTCCACTATCCATCGCCATCTATCAACTCGCCAAGATGCATATGCTTCAATTCTACTATAAATGCATATACTGCTACTTCAATCGTAGCGATTTTCAGTACCAAGAGATGTATACGGATTCTGCTTACATTGCTTTCACATCAGCAAAATCGTTCCAAGAATGCATCAAGCCTGCGCTCATGAATCACCTCAAGCAACACAAGTATGATTGGTTCCCGATTGATCGGAGTAGAGAAGAAGCTGCTTTTGATCCACGTACGCCTGATATTTTCAAGGATGAGTGGTCGGGGGATGCAATAGTTTCTCTGTCGAGCAAGAATGACATCTGCTATATACCAGATGAGTCTCACAAGATCAAGGTGTCAGCTAAAGGTGTTCAACAGACACGCGGACGCAACGCCGATGTCATCAACCCTGAAGGTTTCGAATCCGTGGTCAGCGACCAGATCACGCTTTCGGACACCAAAAAGGGTATCCGCATCTATAAAGTTAACAAATGTGTTTTCACATACACTCAGCAGAAGACTTGTTTAAACCATTTCTACGATAAGCGTCAAGAGCTATCAGACGGAATTAGCATGCTCCCACTCGGTATTTAATTGAATGATATAATATGGATGATCTTCTAGTATAGCTCTATAATGATCCAAAAATAGGCTTCATAGACGCCAAAGCTGTATATGATAGAGCAAATTTCATCGATAGCTCAATTTGACTCAAAGATGTTAAGGCATGGTACGCGAGCAATGCTGATGCTCAGCAGTTTGAAGATCAGAGGAAACGATGCGATCTTTTTCATATAACCAGTAATAACCACGATTCTTGGCAGATCAAATTTGGAACGGGGTTACACACCTGGTTACGAAACAGGTTTTCCACATTGGTGCGATATACTCCAATTGTAATGGGCCCAACTCCAATTACATAAGTAGGTAGATATTTCTTTAGTTATTACATAAGTAGGTAAAGTGGCACACGGGTAGCGTGTGCCAAAGTGTCATCATCTGATTGGTTGATAGTGAGGAGGCAGACTCACTTATTGACCAATCAGATATAGACATGTGTTTGAGTGGTTCACACGAGGCCAGGGGTAGCCGCCCTGGTCCTAAATAAATCAGAGTTGAATTTGACACAAACCTAAGACTTGGTTTTATTATTGCGAGCTTCCTCCGCACTATAGTGTAAGCTAGTAACGGTATCTCTTACCCCGTTACACCTGGTAGCACTTCGTATTCCTTCCAACGACCAAGTCTACGATGAGCCAAGTCCAGATCTCCGGGGCGACCCTGGAGCATGCTGCATTCCCCCATCTCACTCGCGTGGAGTGGGAAGCGCTTCACCGCCTCGTGGCGGTGTCCGGAGACGCTGTCGTCGCATCGCTGCTGAGCTCAGCGACGCCCGACCAGCAACGTCTTGCAGCACAAGAGTTCATGGAACGCGAGCTCGCCGATGCGAATCGGCGGGTGTCAACTCCCTCGCGTCCATCCCAGAATGACGTCGTCAAGATGGAGACGTCTACGTATTCTGGCGCCGGTGAAAACCGGCTTCCGCTAAACCGGTGGTTCCGCGAGATCGACATCGCTATCGCCTCGCGACGCATCGAGGCGTCATCGGTCAAGATGAACTTCCTCCTCTCCCGGTTAACCGGGAAGGCCAAAGAATGGGCCCTTGGGAAGCTGGTTGTCGACCCCGAGGCTTTCCCGACTCTGGAAACTCTCCAGAGCGACTTGCGCCTCGCGTTCGAGCCCCCGCAAGATGAGTCTCGCGTTCGCGCAGAGTTCTTCGCTCTGCGGCAAGGGCAGATGTCCATGCGTGATTACGTCCAGAAGACGCGACATCTGGCGTCATGCATCGTGACCAAGCCAATCGACATGGCCTCGCAAGTCCACGTATTTGTGTTCGGCATGCGCGAGGGTATGACCCGCTACTGCCTCACCAGAGCTGAGCCCTCCTCTCTCGAGGAGGCGTTTGCACTCGCGATTCGCGAGGATTACATGGTCGCTGCAACGTACGCCGCAGCCATACCTGCGGAAGCCCGAGAGTTCGCCCCCTCATTTGCTTCCGCTGTGGGAAGAAGGGTCATCGCGCGGCGGAGTGCCGCGCGCCAGCTCCCGTCGTCTCTCACGTCGACGCGGAACACTCCTCGGTCGCTCATTCAAAAAACGACCAGGACCAGTAGGTGCGGGGCGCCCTACTGGCTTTAACGAAGGACCGGGCCCTCCGGTGGCAGCCCAACCTTCGAGCCCTCCCGTGCTCCAAGCACACACCAATGCCACCACTACGCCGGGCGACTCGAGACTGATCATTGTCAGCCTCCACGTCACCGGTGCCCGGCGACCACTGCGCGCGCTCCTTGACTCAGGAGCGACCAACAACTTCTTTCGCGCATCGTGTTTGTCGGTACTACCCAAGAACGTCCGCGTCCGGAATGGTCCGGGCGAGATCCAAGTCAAACTCGCAGATGGTAAGGCTCGCCGCGTTGCGCGGCGTGACGTGTCTTTGTCGTACACGTTCGACGGCTTCCGTAGCAAGGACGACTTCTTGGTGATCGAGATGAACTACGCGTTTGACTGCATCCTAGGCATCCCTTGGCTTGCGCGATATCAGCCAGAGATTGACTGGCTGGCCCAATCAGTCAAGCGTCGACGTGGATTCGACGTGAGCGAGGTCTTCACACACCTCTTGGTGGCGCCAAGAGACTGGCCCCACGTCACAGTCGTAGACAAAACAGCAACGACACAAGCAGTGCACAGAGCGAGCGATGGCCCTCACTGCATGGCTTGTGCTACGTTGTTGGACGAAGAGCCCTCGCGGTTTCGCGAGGTAGATGATGAGGTGGTTTGAGCAGCGGCTCCCACAGTACAAGACGGTGGTCGAGCAGGGGCTCCTCACAACACGAGATGATGGTCGAGCAGGGGATCCTACAACACGAGATGATGGTCGAGCAGGGGCTCCCACTACACGAGACAGTGGTCGAGCAGGGGCTCCCACACAACGAGACGGCGGTAGAGCAGAGGTTCCCGCCGAATGATTCGGCGGTCGAGCAGATTGGGCTCCCGTCAAACGATGCCGCGGTTGAGCAGGGGCTCCCGCGTGTTCCCGGCCCGGTCGAGTACGGTCTCCCGCGCCTAGAGGAGGGTGATGCATCGTCGAGTAGCAGTGCGTCAGACTCGAGCGTACGCTCGAGGAAGTCGAAGAAGAAGTCGAAGCGACGACGCCTGAAACCTCGTCGAGACTACACGACCAGCGATAGCCCGCCGATGGAATCGGTCAGCGCGCTGGAGTACGTGGAAGGAGGCCCGAATCGGTTGCGCAGCATCGCAATCGCGAGCCCGCCGCGCGAAGCGGCGGCGATTACACGCCTTCCAGGCTTGTCCTGGAAGAACTTTCTTCGGGACCTCAAGGCTGGAGACGTCGAGCAAGTATGCTTGGTCACCGAGGCAGTCTCGGTGGATGAGGCAGTAAATGCGGTCGCTACGGACAGTGAACGTTCACGTCCGCTAGGTGCTGAACCTAAGTCTGCTCGAGAGGAACGATTCCAAACGCAGTCTTGGGAGGCCTTGCGGGAGTCAGCGAGTCCCGTATACGACACCGCCTGCGAGTACGCCGACGTCTTCCCGGATGAGATCCCCGCCGAGCTACCGGCGGATCGTGGGGTTCAGCATGAGATCGACCTCGCGCCAGGTACGAAGTACTGCGTTACCAGACAATGGCCACTTCCGCGTGATCAAGTGAAAGCGATCGATGACTTCTTCGAGGGCCGCCGAAAGGCGGGTCACGTGCGTGAGAGTACCTCTCCCCATTCCAGTCCAACGTTCTGTGTGAAGAAAGCTACAGGGGGATGGCGTATCGCTCACGCATTCAACAAGTTGAATGATGCCACTATCCCCGCGCAGACTCCGATCCCTCGGAAGGACATGGTACTGGACTCCATGGCTGGCAGCGTCATCTACAGCGCCATCGACCTGACCGATGGATTCTATCAGATCCTGATGAGAACATCTGATGTGGCTCTCACCGCCGTAAGTACACCGAGCGGGATGCTCTGGGAGTGGCTCGTGATGCCACAGGGCCTCAAGAACGCGCCTGCCACCTTTAATCGCATGGTCTCCCATGTGCTTCGCCCGCTTCGAGACTTCGCGCCGAGTTACTTCGACGACAGCTTCATGCACAGCCGCGCTGAGGGCAACCTCAGTGCCGTGGACGTACATCTAAAACACCTGAGACAAGTCTTCCAGGTGATGCAAGAGAACAAGCTCTACGCAAACCTGAAGAAATGTGTCTTCTGCGCACCGGAGATTCCGGTGTTGGGATGCTACGTGAGCAAGAACGGTGTGCGCGCGGATCCCGAGAAGGTATCGTCTATCTGTGCTTGGCCAACGCCGACAAGCCCCACTGAGTTGCGTCAGTGGCTTGGCATGGCCAATTACTTGCACAAGTACACGAAGAATTACGCTGGGTTGATCCAGCCGCTGTCCTCGCTGCTGAAGAAGGACGTGATCTGGGAGTGGAAATCGGACCACCAAGCTGCATTCGACTCGGTAAAAAAGAGCTTGGCGTCTGCGCCGATACTGAAGCTTGCTGATGACTCAAAGCCATTCCACGTCTTCTGCGACGCGAGCGATTTTGCCATCGGCTGTGCGCTGATGCAGTTCGATGATGACGAACACGAACGCGTTATCAGCTATCAGTCGCGCCAACTGAAGCCAGCCGAGAAGAATTACCCAGTCCACGACAAGGAGCTCCTGGCAATGCGGTACGCTCTGATCAAATTCAGAGTGTACCTGCTCGGTGAACAGTCATTTGCGGTTTACACTGATCACGCATCGCTGCGGACAGCGATGAAGAGCCCTCACTTGTCGCAACGGATGGCCCGTTGGCTGTCATTCTTCTCCGAGTACAACTTCGTTGTTCACTACAAGCCGGGCAAGAATAACATTCTCGCCGACGCGCTGTCTCGGCGTCCGGACTACGATCCCCGTGAGGCGCTAGGACATCAGCTCGCTGATGAGGACGACGACGAATGTGCGGTCTGCGTGTCGTCAGGCATCAACTTGACGTTGACCACGCCCACGCTCCCGCTGGGCGACGAGATTGCTACAGCGTACGCTGATGACCCTATATACGGCGCCATCATGAAGCACCTGCGTGCTCCTAGTAGTGACACGCTAAGTGCCCTGTCCAAGACCACGCGGAATCAGATCGATCGATATCGACTGGACGGTAATCTGCTCAAGTACAGCATCGACAGGTTCGATGGACCTCGAGTCGTCGTCCCAAACGACGCTGATCTACGTGCGCGCATAATCCACGAGTATCATGACGCCCCGACTGGAGGACATCTCGGTCGCGAGAAGACGTACGCGGCTCTGTCGAGAGACTTCTATTGGCCGCACATGTACAAGTGGGTACGCAAGTGAGTCCGCACATGTGAAACTTGCCAGCGAGTCAAACCGTCTTCGACGTCTCAAGCCCCATTGCGCCCGCTTCCGGTCGCCACGGAAGCCTGGCGCTCCATTTCGATGGACTTCATCTTCGGTCTTCCGCCCGATACAGCCGGGCGCACAGGTGTACTTGTGTTCGTTGATCGTTTCAGCAAGATGGTCCATCTCGTTCCGGTGGCGGCCTCAATCACCGCGGAAGAGTCCGCGGCCCACTTCGTCGACGTGATTTTTCGTCACCACGGCCTGCCGGAGTCTATCGTGTCCGACCGCGACCCGCGGTTTACATCCGCGTTCTGGTCACGCCTCTTCGAGCTCTTGGGAACCAAATTGCTGATGTCAACTGCGGCACATCCGGAGACGGATGGACAAACAGAACGCGTCAACCGCGTCCTTGAAGACGTTCTCCGAAGCTACGCAACTTCGTACACGAGCTGGAGCTCGTTCCTACCGCTAGCCGAGTTCGCACTCAACAACGCCGAGCACTCCTCGACGGGTATGACGCCGTTCTTCGTGAATAACGCTCGCCACCCACGTGTTCCGGCACTTCTCGCCGTGGGTCACCCCACGGATGCTGGCGGCTCCACCCTTGGTAGGGGAGAACCTACTTCGGTCGACATGGATGCTGAAGCTGCGCTCAGCTCTAGGGACAACGTGTCCGTGTCGTGGTCATCACCGGTACGTAAACCGGTGTCTCAGCACGCACCGGTAGCCTCACCGGTGTCAACAAGCCTGCCGGCGCACTCGACTTCAAAGTTATCTTCGGGTGTAGCCAGTGCGAACGCCCTGACTCGTTCTCCGTCCAAGCAGTCCATCGAGCCTCCTAGGCATACTGCATCTCCGATAACGAGATGGACGTCGGAGAACTTGATCGATCCAGGCAGCAAGATTCGTGAGCAAGAAGTTACCACGGCAAACTATACACTCAAACCCTCGGTGCTTCCTGCCGATCGCTCGGCAGTTGCGGAATTCGTCATGCAAAGGCAATTCATCGCAAGGTTCGTCCGCGACGCACTGCAGAACGCAGTGGACAAGCAAAAGGAACAAGCTGATAAGCACGGTCGAAAGAACGTGAATGTATTCAAGATAGGAGATCGCGTTCTCCTATCGACCGAGGGAATCCGCGCTTCCGCCGTGACCAACCTCGGCGCCAACAAACTTGCCCCACGCTTCATCGGTCCTTTTCGTGTAACCAAGGCTGTGGGCGACGCCTACACCTTGGACATCCCGTCATCACTTAGACTCCACCCGACGTTTTACGTCGGGCGACTCAAGCGGTACTTCCCTGCGACGATTCCTGATTCGAGCCAGCAGACGGAGCATGCGTCGGGCGACCAGCCCGACGAGCCTGACGCGCCAGAAAGCCGTCGGCCCTGGCGCCCGCTCTCGCGGACGATCTCCCTGCTGGGCAGAGCCAAGCACATGCGTCTCCAATCCCCGTAGGCGAGATAACAGCTCCCGATTCGACTGACGAAGCTCCGACGCGATCTGCTCAGCCCGCCAGGCACGATCTTCCGCCCGCTCAGCCCCAACTTGAGCGTCCAACGCGCGGCTCGAAGCTGCCTCCACCTCGCCCTGAACGTACAGGGCGTACGCCGTATCATCGTGAAGGCCCATCACCGATAACTGACTCGGTGGGTGATGCGCGCTGGATTGTGGAGCGTATCGTTGACCACGAAGATCCCCACAGCTCGACCGCTCAACGAAACGTCCGTAGTCGTGTTCCTCGCGCGGTTTCCGACCGCGCGCCGCTACTTAATACGTTGGCTCGGTTATCCCCCAGAACATGATACGTGTGAGCCCCGCGCCAACCTTCTCCGCGACGTTCCGGACGTGGTCCACGAGTATGAGACCATGATGCTTGAGAAGAAGAATTCCGCGGGTCACCCCGCGGAGACCGTGAACGAGATCGAGAAAGGCCACGAGAACGACCCGCACGAGGAGGCGACAACGACGCCGCGCTCCGACGCGTGCAACGTCGGCGTGAGCCGCCGCGATTAGCCGCCTGATTCATACTGGACAGGGTGTGCTCGTACTTCCCGATCCATCCCGACTCCTCTCCGCTGAGTGGCCGCTCAGCGAGATGTTCCCTCCATTCGCGTTGAGTCGGACGGGTTAAAGTACCACAGGACTTACATCCCTCTCTCACGTGCACGAAGCAGAGTCGATCCATATCCCACGCGTTGTTGCAGACCTTCACGCGCAGCTCTCCAATCAAATGATCCGCGAGGATCTCCTCGCGATACGCCAACCAGTCGACAAAGCTTTCTCCAGCACGCGACATCCGGTTCCATCGCCGGATGAAGGCACACCAGGAGCGACGAAGTCCCTCACGATCAGCACCTTCAATGCATTTCTTCCGCGTCGCGCGGAAGCGACGAAAGTGGTTCTTCATAGTGTCTAGCGTATCCGGATTCTCCGCTCCTGACAAGTCATACAGGTCCCAGGAAACCAGGGCGTCGTCCATCACGCGCGACCGCGTGCTTTCGGCACTGATCCTCGTGACTGTCGGCTCCGCCGGTGTCTCGGCTGTCTGGGTTACCGCCGCCGTTAGTGCGTCGATGTTTGCTGCTGTCACCAGCGTCGCGCTGGTGCTAACGCCCGTTGACTGCGTCGTGTTGTCCTCGGCCATCTTCGCTCCGTTGGGTTTTCGAGTTTTCTTCAAATGTGTTCCGTGCGCTTATGTTGCGTAAGCGCAACTTAGAGAGGAGGGTGATGTAATGGGCCCAACTCCAATTACATAAGTAGGTAGATATTTCTTTAGTTATTACATAAGTAGGTAAAGTGGCACACGGGTAGCGTGTGCCAAAGTGACATCATCTGATTGGTTGATAGTGAGGAGGCAGACTCACTTATTGACCAATCAGATATAGACCTGTGTTTGAGTGGTTCACACGAGGCCAGGGGTAGCCGCCCTGGTCCTAAATAAATCAGAGTTGAATTTGACACAAACCTAAGACTTGGTTTTATTATTGCGAGCTTCCTCCGCACTATAGTGTAAGCTAGTAACGGTATCTCTTACCCCGTTACACCAATGGTTACATTTGGCAGACTGTTTGTCTGCATGCATTCAATGCATTCTTTGGTTGAAAGTCAATATTTTGTAACCAATTAGAATAGTAGGATTTTGCAACCATTCGTTGATAAATACCTTTCATTTAGAATATTAGATTAGGAAGAAAACCCAAACAAACAGATAAACAGTTCTCTATTTACCGGAAATCGGCTTTGCTTTCCATTTAAGTAAATCTATACATTCGGACGAAAGTATAGTTAATCTATGTGAAACGCAACTTACGGTATCTCATACACGTGCGCTAATGTGGTGTTGAAATTCCCACATGAACTCTAGCTACAAATGTAGTTAGGGCGTTCCCACAACAATACGTCTGCTAGGGTAGCAAACGATCGTGCGGGTGGACCTGAAGACCCCAGTTCTACCCTTCACCGGGACAGACTGGACCTTGTAAACTACTTATATAGGCCAACCAGTAAGCATAAAAACACGCTACTAGCACGAGCAAAGCTAATAGGTGTTATGAATCCTTGTGGTCCCAACAGCGGAAGGGTACCAGGCACGGGTAAGCCTTTAACGAGGGCACCGAGTGTTCAACACTCGGTTGGAAGAATAAAAGGGCTGCCATACAAGCACTCCCAGTCGTGCAAATAGGCAACAATAAGCCGTCGCGTAGAACATACCGATAGTAATCGACCAATAAACATACAGTCTCTTGGCCTTACCGGATGAATCCTCGCTTCAGAGCTTCGAGTTCACCGACAGGCAAACACACTCAAACAAGCTTGACCAGACGCTTAACTTGAAGCCGGGTGTGCATGAGTGAAAAATCTGTTTATTATTTATCTTTACCCTTTCGGGACTATTGTGGTGAAGTGCTTCTCAG
>NW_003307438.1:0-10794 GCF_000142945.1 Phytophthora infestans T30-4
ATTGAGATAATTTGTTTTGGTTGCTGTGGTTGATGGTGAGGCTCAGATTGCTTGTTGAGAAGTGAGGTAAAGCATATTTGTCGAGATTGAAGTCCTCTTGGCGCTTGCGGCATAGGGCAGTCGCTTTTAGTCGTACAACGTCCAAATGTCAGCCTTCTACAAAAGACAAAAAGTGACAGTTTGGGTTTAAGTTTAAACATTGGAGAAGTAGAAATTGAGAATGTATTCTTTTTTTTACGCACGTGGACCCTTTTAGTACTAGTCACTATATTCCGTCAGGTTAACCGGATTGCTTACAAATCCATCCGTTTCGATAACGACGTCTTCCTCATTATCAGCTTGGTCGGAATCCTCCGTGAGTTTCATAATCCGACCCATTCTCTTCTGATTCGCCAGAGCTACTGTCGAAAGGGTCGTCAATATCCGGAGTTGACGGACCGTCTGTATCTGAGTTAGTGCCGTCTAATTCGTCAAAATAAGTATCGCTTTTTCTGATTGACTGAATATGCTGTCGTAGCGCTCATTAAATCCGGAGTCGATGTCTTTTCCGTCTCCGAATTGGATTCAGACTCAGATTCCGAGAAAAAAAGGGATGGGGGCGACGAAGGGTTCCCATCTGCATGTCGTGACGTCTCGACGGCGAGCATGCGCTCTGGGCCTTCTAGCTCGGCCCTAAGCCGGTAGATGGTGAGAGCTGCACGGTCCAAAGAGACCCGAAGACGCTTGAACGAGCGCATCGAAGAAAAATTAAAAAGTGAGCTCAGAAAAGACTGTCTAGTTAATGTCGTCAATACAATGCACAGATCACTACCTGCTCTTTCACTGGAACAAACGTCAGCTTATTACAGTCAGCAATTCGTGGCGACCCTATTACTGCAAAATATTGTCAGCTCCTAGTCGACAATACAATTTAATAGATCGCAAATAATTTCATTTCAAAGAAGGCATCTGACGATTAAACAAAGAAACCCCTAGAATATATTTGATCCCCCTCAATATAAAAGAGCCCTTTTGATAATAGCAAACAAATATTTTCATAATTTCTCCAAATGCATCCCGATTTTTAGTCAAGTGGTTTCCATTTCCGCCTTGCAAGATGTAAGCAATGTTGTTCTTGATAAACTTGTAGAGTCTCTCCATTGCGACAGCTCCTCTCTTTAGATTGATAGCATCGAGATACGTTTCTGTGTTCTTACAATCGAAGATTGGCGGCAATTCTCCTTTTTTGTAGTAGATATGAAACTTCGGAAAATGAGGAACAGTAAGGTCATCACCTTTCTTATATTTCTTTTCTTTCTTTTCCTTGATCTCCTTCGGTTCATATTCTGCTTTCCACTTGTTGTATTCAATTGGATTAGCTGCATCAGCAATAGATTTGATATAAAACTCTGTCAATTTAGGATGATACTTACACGTTTCCCAATCGTTAAACACTCTCAATGCGGCAGCTTGATCAAACCGATCTGTCATTGTCTGTAGAGTACACAAATAAGTTTTACGTATCAGACCAAGATCGACGTGTTGTTTCTTGTATAGCATACTTGCTAAGTTCCAAGTATTATTGTTGTCATAAAACCATGACCACTTCATCAAACAACACAGGTCGTATAGACGATGATCGTAGATCTTTTTTGAAACGCAGTTTTGAGCAACATTCAGCTCGTCAATCATGATTGGTATGTTGATCATCATCTGTTCGCTCTTACAATAGAAATGTCTAAGCGTTTTGTTGCCTTTTTGAATGTAAAAGCAATAGCGATATCCACCAAAGTACGCATTGCTGTCTATCATTTCCGATCCTTTAATATCCAAGTTCTTGCTGGCATTGTATTCGTTGAATGCTCCGATGACATCCATGGGGTCTAAAAAAGTATCGTTTACGTCGAACTGCTTTACTTTGCCCGTTTCGATGTACTGCTCGAAGAAGAACTCGTTTTCTGCCTCTGCGATCTCTACTGCGTAATCATTCGAATTATTTAATTCCGATTTCGAACTTTGACCCTCTTTATACCACGCTATCCGCGATCACCGGTGCGATAATCGACTCATCCAATTCTGGAACTTTGCTTACATCGATATTCGAGACCTCGACGGGCTTGATCGCCAATGGGGCTGGCGTACGAGCAGCATCAGCAATAGCTGGGGTATTTGGTTGAGGCGACATTTCTTCTATTATATTAGTCTCTCCGACAATAATTTCCTCTCGATCAATAATAATCGCGTGCTTGCCGCATCGCTCTTTGTTGCGAGCAAGCTTACACTGCTCCACGTTGCTTTTAATAAAGTTGCACATTTTTCGTATATGTATGACTATGGTTATGTTTGTATATTCTATATAGACTTCGCTTAAGATGGACTCATCACTTATTTATGTATGTCGTACTCAGGAATTTTCAGCAGCCTACGCGTTATCGTTCATATGTTTTTATGATGTCTGACTACTACAATCCTGTAGTATTTACACATTAGCGGACTCATAATTTTTTTATGATGTCTGACTACTAAAATTCCGCACTATTTACACATTAGCGGCATGTGTGATTATTTTGTATTCTTTATCGAAACAGGGGGGTGTTGCTATGTTTCGATACACTTAGATGATTGCTGTGGGCGGCATTGTGTCCGGCTTGCGTCCACTTTTATGTCCATCTTTCTTTCCGCGATAGCAGCTTTAGATCAATCTATATATCTCAGTGTCCAGGTGTCTATCTTTTTTTTGTTTTTTAAAGAATATTAAAATAAGTAAAATGGGGTATTGGGGGTAAATTTAAAAAAAAAAATTCTAAAATGGATTTCTTCCCACGCTGGGCATGCCCGCATTTATCTGAGTTCATAACATTAGAAGTGTTTCATAACTGATATCGTTGCTTCTGATAACTACTACGTAGTAGAATAAAGGGGGCACCTTATCTGATCTGAGTGACGACGCTGGTACGGTGATTGTCATTTCAGAGGTTTTGCATGGGTGCATTTAAATAATGAAACTGTGCGACGACGCCGGGCAGCAGGATAGGAGCGAGCGTAGCACGCAGGTGGCCGATGAGTTCACCAGCGCGTAACTCTGATGGACAAGTCCAGATGCCGATAGCGCCAGGGAACGCGGGCACATTTCCAGGTGCGAGTCCAGCGGGAATGACGACTGCAGACGGGTTGACGCTCATAGCCTGTAGGTTGAAGATAACTGTTGGTGGATCGAGCAGCTTCGCGAGCGCGGGATACTTCTTGCCCAGCTCGTCAAGCAGATGCATGATCTTTCGCCCAAGGTCGATCGCGCGACCGTCGACTTGATGGAGCGTGCCAATGCCCTGCATGAACGACAGCAATGGCCATAACTTGAAAAGATCCTTGTCGATGGTGCAGATCATCACGTCTTCGGGGAAACAGTCTCGCCCGGCGGCCTCGATCTCTTCGCCCGTCTTCCAGACAACGCCACTTGGTTGAAGACAGTCATCACGGCTGAGGCAGTGCTCTCGTGCGTCAACCTACAGATAAAGTTAGAGAACATCAAAGACCGAGGTTCCATAGGTGGCGGCAAGTAACACCCACATACCTTCTCGAGGCGCTTGATGAGTTGAACGAGTTTGCCTTTGATCTGTAAGCTCAGATAGCTATTGGGAGGCGCATGCTGCACAAGGAAGATGCAGCGCTCGATGACGTCTTCGTCGGTGAGATCTCCAGCGCGCTTGAACTCGCTGAAAAACGTAAGTGTTTCGGCCTCAGTGAGCTTGGCGTTTCGCGGGATATCTCGCCAGCGGCGCTCAGAGACCTGGACTCCGAGACTTCTTGCGTCTCGCGGTTCCTCTTCCTCCATGTCGTCCTCCTCATGACCGCTGCGTACCCGCTTCATCGCCCCCGCTCGTCGTCCGCACCCGCTTTGTGCTGATGGTCGTATGGAGTGTATCCTTTTCGCCTCCTCCTTCGCATATAAGAGCACCGAGAGTACCCCTAGACACCCTTAGAGACAGCGATTTATACTATTAATACATGTACAGTACATGAGAGACAGCGATTTATACTATTAATACATGTACAGTACAGACTATTTCTTTGAACAATATGTAATAAAAGAAATTAACCAAAAAAAATTTAAAGGCAAAAAAGAGCATTCAAAATCCAAGCTTCAAATCACCAAAAGTCCCTTCCAGTCTTTTGAGAGCTACCGGTACCATACTTTATAAAATAAAGTGGCTTTCTCCAAAAAGGGCAATTACATGTAGGTGTATCACCACGTGCGATAACGCAAGTGTAGACATGCAGTCGGAGCATGCACGACCGAAGTACAGTTGGTCCAATTCGGGCATACTTCGGTTGAATGTAAAAAAAAAATATTGCTTCACATCTACCGGTACATGTATTGCAATAATTGCAGCATAAAAAATACCGGCATGAGACTGAGTGCGCTATACGGGTGCTGGTTGGGAGAAGTTTGTGGTCGAGTGCTGGTGCCTTGATAAGGAGCGGACACGGTTGAGCCTTGGCTACAAGGAGAGCCTACAGTACATGTAATTGACATAAGCTACGTAACCAGTTGAGGTCAGGGCTATTTTTTCAGGACAACGTGAATACCGCTAACATGGTATTTAAGTAAAAAGTGTTTGCGGCTTCACTTGAAGAAAAAAACTAGTGTTGAACGGGGGCATCGTTCAGTGTGATGCCGCATCAGACTAAAACAAAGTGGCAGACGGTCTACAACACACCCCTCCACAACATACAGAAGCCACCCGCAAGCTTTCATATGAATAAAATTTGCTGGTAGAAAGTTGCTGTCTTTTGATTCGTATTGAGCGTTGAGCATTGTGCTTGCGGAGATAGTAATATCAGACCTGTGGCTTCCCACGCCGCCACGCACGCGAGGATTAGCAAGTTGGCACGAAAAAGCGCCAGCAGGAGTGTGATAACGCCTCGTTGTAGATGTCTGATGATGGAATTCCAGGAGTCCTGGCAGAGCGCATCAAGGCGCTAAAACTACAACACACGTATCAATGATAATGCCTACATTTGCTCAATTGGCCAGCGAGTTCAAGCAGTTTAATTAATGTGCTCGTTTTTATGAGAATTGCTCGTCGAAAGATTAAAAGTGGATGTTGAAGTGCCCTTCGTAACGGCTCAAATAGCTTGGATTCACTATGGTGAAGGAATTATGTCTAGCCAATCGCATCAGTCTCTCCCGGGTGATGTCATTTCCCGTGTCACTGACATCAGGCGCCGCCCTTGCAACTGGGAACAGATCCGCTCCCTCCCTTCGGATCCGCCGCAGCTTGCAAGTCACACTTTGTATTTGGCAAC
Organism: Phytophthora infestans T30-4; assembly: GCF_000142945.1. Taxonomy (NCBI): domain Eukaryota; phylum Oomycota; class Peronosporomycetes; order Peronosporales; family Peronosporaceae; genus Phytophthora; species Phytophthora infestans. The sequence continues at coordinate 5,287 of NW_003307438.1, forward strand.
CTCCAATCCAAGTTCTAGCTCTTCAACTCTTCCTACTCACATCCACAATGGTCAAGTACGTGCTCACGGGTGTTGGCGGCAACATTGGCGGCCACGCGGCTGACCACGCTGTCGAGATCAAGAAGCCCGAGGACGTTCTGGTGCTCACCAGCTCGGACGTTTCCAAGCTCAACCCCGAGCGCGTCGCGGCCTGGAAAGCCAAGGGCGCTATTGTCGAGCAGGCTGACTACCTCGACGTGGACAGCCTCAAGAAGGTGTTTGAGGGCGCAGAAGCCATCGCCTTCATCTCGACGTGGCTCATCGGTGACGGGCGTCGTGGCCAGATGAAGAACTGTATTAAGGCTGCTAAGGAGACGGGTGTCAAACGCGTGTGCTACACTTCGTTCGTGGGTGCCGGATCGGACAAGCCTAACGAGGAGGTGCCGTTCCTACCCCAGGACCACCAGTTCACCGAGCAGCAGATCTACGCGTCGGGTCTGGACTACAACATCCAGCGTGACTACCTGTACCAGGACAACACGCCTCGCTTCTTCGCTCAGTCGTGGCACTTCACGGAGGACCGTTGGCTCTCCAACAGCCACGACGTTCCCGGTGCGTACGTCGCCATCTCGGACTGTGGTCGCGTGTTCGCTGCTCTGCTCCTTGGCAAGCAGGAGAAGAACACCGTCGTGGAAGTAACGGGCCCCGAGGCTGTCACGGACCGCGACATGTTCGAGTGGATGAACTCGATCAGCGGCTACAAGGGCCAGTTCGTTGACTTGCCCGATGAGGAGCTTCGTGCCTACTGGCTCGGCCGTGGTCTGCCCACCGACGTGTACGGAGACTTCTCCAAGCTCCCTATGAAGCTGTGTATCGGCGACCTGCTGTGCTGCGGTGAAATGCTGGCCAACGGCTCCATGAGCAAGGTGACGGACACAGTTGAGCGTCTGACTGGCCGCAAGCCTCTGGGCTACAAGGAGAATTTGCTCCAGTACAAGGAGATCTTCCCCAAGAACCAATAAGTCGTTCCGTTAGATTAGCGCAGTACTAGCGTTCAACACTCTATCGCGTGCTGTAAACACGTCAATGAAGTCAGTTTATGGAAAATTTTAGAGCTCGAAACATTTACTTTCATTCCTTCCTTCTAACTCGAACTCTAACAGGGTCACGCACATACAACTACGACTTCTTTTCGTCTTGATCTCATTTCATTCGATAGGGTCGAATGGGTACACCCAAGGGTGTGAAGGCCCACTCTCCAGTGTCCGTATCGTCGTCGTCTTCTTCTTCCTCTTCAATCAAGTCGCTCTCGACGACAGACTTGGACTGTTGATAGGGCTCCTGCGATTGAGACGATGGCTGGGCTTGCGTCGTGAGCTGCGAAATAGTGGCTGTATCGGACTGCAACCGTCTTCTCCCTTGGTTCGATCGGGTCTTTTGCAAAGCCGGAGGGACGGGAAGGCCAGCTTTGCCAAGACACATGAAGCAGATGTGCATAGGCACAAGACCCACAGCGTGCAGATCGACCTGCTCTTTCGAGACACAGGATCGGCAGACCACGTGTCCGCACGAGTGACAGTTCACTCGATTCGACAGAACTTGGAACGCCTTGTGGCACTCTTTGCAGCTCTTGGCAGAGAGTTTGGACAGCCATTGGGTTTTCATGACGAACGTCCGCGAGTCGAGATTCTTGCGACGGAAGTGCGAGCACAGACGCACGAGGTTATCGCCAAACCGCTCCATCAACAGGCGAGCAGTGAGGCCCGGCGCCCAGCCGCCAGGCTCTAGTCCGACCATGTACACAATCTTCGTGTAGTTCTGTTCGTTGTTCGATGACGACCGTCTACCTGAACGACGAAGGAAAAAGCCCGATCGAAACATTGTACTGGGCTCGAGACCTGGCTTGTTACTCGCTTCAGCAAACTCCGGGTCGTCGATGGAATCCCACAGACAGTAGCCGATAGTAGATCCGTCTGCTTGGTGGATAATATCCGTGGCCACTGCAAGGCAAACCTCTCGGTTTACCATTAAACCAGGCGCCTGGTAGCTGGAGTATCGAACGTACATAGAGTTCATAGGTCGCTTATCTGTTGGTCGACGTAGAACTGACAGGACTCGAGCTTCCAGCAGACTGTCGGACAACACGCGGTTGTTCCGTACCACGGAGTCGGCGTCGGGTACCACGAAGAGTTTCATAATCTCGTCCACCGTCGCGTGCGAGTGGCTCACGCAACAGAAGCGCGTCTGTCCGGGTTTGACGCTGCTCTCGTCCATAAAGTATGAAATATCCTTCTTACGAAGCTTGGGTTTCCACTGCACGCTGCTCGAGTTATCCGACAGCATCGACGCCATCACGTACTGCACAGATTCCGTCATGCGGTTGATTATCTCGCGACGACGGACAGGCGACAACTCAATGTACGTGTCAGTACTGCTGGAACTACCGCTACTGGCCGATTTATCGCTACGGTGCCTCGAAATCTTCTGTGACGAGCGCGGGGGCTGCACAGGAGAACCGCTGCCGGGTTGCATGGAGCGCTCTCGGCCAGCAAGAACCTGTCGGCGAGGCTGGCTTGCTTCAGTACCACCGGAATCAGTGCCGACCGGGCGTGACGGACGCAGAGGCCGGTCAGACTGTCGACGGGGCTGTCGACCATCTTGACGCTGGTTCAGAGCTAGCTGGGGGTCTAAGAAGTGTCCGAAGGCCTCACGCCGTTCAGGGTTTTGTCGTGGAGGCCGAATCTCGTGTTGCGAATGTCGTCGAGGTGCCTCTGGAGTCTGCTGAGTCGACCGAGGCTGTCGCTGGCTCACTGGCTCATGTCGACGCGAACCCCTTCGCTGGGATGGCCGTATATCTTGCTGTATCGGCCGTGAATGCTGCTGCGACGGCTGTGGGGGCTGTTGTGGCGGTCTTTTGGTCCGTTCGAGCGGCTTCTTGGTCTGCGGAAAGGCACCGGAGGTCTGGTCGAACGGCCGAAGAGTTTCCTCAAAGTTGGTGGCGCTTTGGTTTGCAGTCTGCCGCGACGGCTTCGAGACTAGCTTGGCGCTGCTGCTCACTCCCCAGCTTGTGGCCGTTGGAGACGTTGTCCATCCGTCTTGGGCGGCGCTCATGGTCTCCCCTGCGGATCACGGTCTGTGTGCTGAGACAGCGGATTCGCTTGTGAGCATGATGATGAAACCGATCAGAGCAGCTTGCTCTTTTCCTGCGGATGTGCTGTCCAGCGAGCGTCAAGATGCAACGCTAGACAAGGCAACTTGCCTTAGGCAAGCTGTCTGCAAGCTAAGCTAGCACAGGCGCCGCCAAGCCCCTACTGAAGTTGTTGTCAACCTTTCGGAGAGACTTCCGTCTACTGTACCACTAAGTTGGATTCTCCAACCAGCAGAAGTGCACTAAGACATGCGGTGCTCACGTCTCCTTTGATGCTCTATTGACACTTTCCACCCAGCAGATGGTATCCATTACACTGTCTAATTTTAATAAAAGTACTTTAAACAGTGTATTCATGTCTATCGGTGTATCTCTGTATCGGTACATGTATCACTTGGCAAGTACCGGTACTGTACATGTACGACTTGCAAGGTTGGGTGATTTAATCAACAGCGTTCATCATCACCTGTTGAATCGACAGCGCTCTCCGATTACCCCACCTGTATCCCGAGAAAGACCAGCACGTTTTCAGTAAACAAACTTTGTTTCAAGCCGTTTTGGAGAGAGTTTACGGCAAACTATCTACGTCGCCTCTTTGAAAAGGGCGGACTCAACCATAAAGCACCCCAGGAACAGAGCGCGATAGGTTACATCCCATGCTTTGCGCTCGTGTGGTGTCCAACACAATTGGTGGCAAGATCCTTTTTTTTAAAAATACTTGTATGTAAGGTATGATTACCAGTACCAAGGTACCAGCCCGCAGAGCCATATCAAGGAGATGGCAACAAGAACATGTACAAGTACTCTCAATAAAGGACGTCGTAATACAGTAGAATATTTGAGAAGTATTCCTTAGAGAGCTACTCCTTCCCGTCGTGTTATAGCTGCTCGAGCCGGGCTGAAAGATCATCATGCTTTCGGCCGAAGCTTTCTGTTGGACACCAACGATCGGTTGGGCTATCCAAATAGCTATGTGAAAGGGGAATTGAAATCAAAAACAGCTCCTTAAAATACCAGTTTTGAGATTGTAAGAAAAAAACGATCTATCTATGCCAAACTCACCTTAAATGAGGCTCCGAAAGTTTTGAAATGCCCAAAGTATAGGCGTGGGATTTGTGTTTGCGCGCTTTTGTGGCTTCCACAAGTTGGGCGTGTGGCTTGACTCAAGCCGATTGAATGCCGTTCCCTTCACTGAGCCGTTGGCCGTGAATCGATATTCTTGGCCACTTCTTTATCTTTCCTGGGGCGGATTGCATGCTCTTGGAAGGTGATCTGCTATATCTATAATAGCATTACTCCTTACGTTTTAGTAACTTAGTTAAACTATTAGTAATACAGCTCTACGTGGATAGCAGCTCTCAGTCGAATGGATACTTCCCTACCGATCATTGTCATGGTTGTGATCATGCCCCGGCACGCATCCTACTGCAGTAAGACGAAAGGCTATTCCAACAAAACGAGAGAACCAGAAGTCGAGCATAAACCTCTCAACATGGTGAAATTTGGCACAATGCAAATGGCTTTCCTCGTACATGTACAACCGGTAATGATAGGCCGTCAAGTTGAGCAGGATACGAAAAGCTCGACTGTGAAATCCATTAAATAAATCGCGAAAACAAATAAATCACAATACCGGTATATTTGTAAGATACTACTATTAATACATGTAAGCACAGGTAGTACTACATTGAATGTAGTACTACTGTAGTAGCAGTGTACAAGTACTTCGAAGCAAAGAGCTTCGAAGTACTTGTAATAATACATGTACCTAGAAATGCTTCTAAGCACCGGATACAAACCTTCACGATGTTCTATTGACTCATTCGACAGATATACACAACTACACAATCACAGACAACTTCGATCGTTGTTCTAGACATCTAAACATACGCCGCCATCCGTGACGGTCGAACAGGGACTCCCATGGTCGTAATAGCCCACTCGCCGTCATCCGTGTCCTCGTCGCTACCCACATCGGTGTAGACGACAGATATGGTTTGTCGAAACGCACTGGCGGTCTCCGACTGATGGCGTCTTTGCCTCAGACTCGCACGAGTCTTCCGAGTCGATGCAGGAGCTGGAAGTCCAGCCTTCTCGAGGCACCAGAAGCAGACGTGGATAGGGACGAGACCAACGGTATGCACCTCTACCGATTCCTTGGAGACACACGATCGACACACAACGTGACCGCACGCGTGGCAGTTCACACGATTCGAGAGCACCTGGAACGTCTTGTCGCACTGTTTGCAGCTCTTGGCCGCGCACTTGGACTCCCACTCCGTCTTGATGACGAAAGTACTCGGATCCAGATACTTTCGACGGAAATGAGTGCGCACACGCTCGAGCGTTGACCCGTGCTTCTCCATCCGAAGCCGAGCCGT
>NW_003307439.1:0-10936 GCF_000142945.1 Phytophthora infestans T30-4
TCAGGCACCCCGGCGAAGATTTCCGGACGATACTCCAACGTTCTTTGACTTGGACGCAGAAGCAGCCCGAAAGTTGTCCTGGTAGCGCCCTTGCTTCGGCGTCCCTAGCGTTTCGGGCTTCTCCGTTTCGTGGGTAAAATGATGGGCTAGGAAATGTGGATGCCAGTTCCTTCGGTACGTGTGAGATACGCTCCTGTGTCACTTCGAGAGTATCCGAGTAGACGCAGACGCAGAGATAGCCACGCTCCAGGACCTTCTCGGCCATGGTACTACCCGTCGAATACGGATCCACGACCACAATTGCCTCCTGGCGCTCCTTGTCGCCTTCAGCGATGCGGAACAGGTTGCGTTCTGCGCTCGTACTTACGCGTCGCTCGCATGCGTTAAAGAAACGTCGGTGCATCACGTCGGACGCCGTCAGTAGCTGCTTCTGCGAGCGCAGACGTGGGTCAAACGTAGCGGCGCGCTGCAGAGGCCGGAAGTCGGCCATGGCACCGAGGGTCACACGGTCGGCGCGAGCGTCGGCGCCAGTTCGCAGGTGTTTGCGCTCATCAAAGGTGATGGCACGCTGATCGGCCGAGAGAACGCGGAACGACGGCTCCGTCTTCTGCTGCGTTGGCAGCTCCTTGGCTGGCGCTGGCGGTGGGGTGGCGGCTTCTTTGGCGGCGGCGTTCCCCATGAAAGATTGATACCTGTATGTAAGTGCTGGCTGACGGATTTTCAACTGGTCGCCCCTACAAATTCTGTGAGCCACGCACGCACGTCTATTTATGCGACGTGCTATTCGAGGGCCCCCCACCCCCCGCGGAATATGGAAGGAGCCACAACTGACAGTAGTACAGTAGTCTACTGTAGACTTGATGCCATCAAGTTGATGGAAACATACATGTACAATACAGTATTGACGCTGTTGCAGGTTGATCATCAACTTGATGGCCATGGTGAAGACATGGATGTTGAAGACGGCGTCAAAGCGAACCGGCTCTGCATCGAGATCTTCTGTCGCGCAGATTTGATGTGATCAGAATCGGCATGAGCCACGCCATGAATCATGGCCCGTGACGCAGAATTCAATGAATGAATTTGCCTGTGGTGGAGCTTGACCTTCTCTCAAATCTAACACAAGCAGCAAGTCGAAAGACATGATTGGTCAAAACAAAGAGCTATTTTAAACTTCCAGATTTTAACCATGCGAAATCTCTCACTTTCGGTACCCCGATTTATCGGTTTTTCGTTACCATACAGTATAGGAGCCGCTTTATTCTATTGTTTTATGCTTATGATAAAGATGACATCAATCTACGTCTATTACAGACGAATTTTTGCTCTTGGAATATTGGAATAGCCACTTTAGTTCGTATGACCACGACCACACACTTAGAAGAGGAAATGGAAAGTAAGATTGAAAAACTCGTTAGCGGTCTTTGCCTCGAAGCTCCAACCTTCTTTCTTAAGCGGGCTTGAACAGTGTCCCGTACCCGGGAGCGGAGGGGTCATTCCAGGAGCTCTGCCTCCCGTCGGGATGACTCAAGGCCCTGGAATCACTCCTCGTCCAGCCGTCCCGTCAGGGTGGTTCCCGTTGAACCCGACAACGTACGTGTCCCTGGCCGAGCCTGTGACGGGGTCACACAGCACCTTGCGCTAGAGGAAGTTATCTTCCGAGAGTATACAAACTCTCAGTGAACGGCAGTTCACAGGTCCCCTCTTTAATTAAAGAGAGCGAAGTGACCTAAATAAGGTAGATTGTAAACTGAGTATATTTATAGGTAGGTTAAGTTTGGGTTTAATACAAACTATAAGTTACCTATAGAAATGCAATGTCATTTAGCCAATGGTTGGCTTTGAACGATCTTGGTACCTTGTACCAAATATCCCGGAGTATGACGTGTCATACTCCTGAAGTGTGAAGTGTCACACTTCACGTAACCAGGGTACACTTAGGGCTACGTACCCCGTTACATCCTCCCCCACTTAGGTTCGGTTTACCGACCAATCAGAATGAAGAGGTGTTCCTCACAAACTCTCATTCTCAAAGTCGAAAACCATCGACTTGGCCGCGCGAGCGCGGCGGAGGCTCACTTCACAGCTAGAGCCTCGAGCAGCAACCTGTGCGCTCTTCGTCTAGGTCTCCACTTCGACCGTTATCATGCCTCGTGGCACTGCAAAGAGCGGTGCTAAGACACACTCCAAGGCGGCTGCCGGTAAGGCGCAAGCCAAGAGCACTAAGCCTCACGGCAAAGGCTCTGCACTCAAGGAGGCTACTCAGGTGGCCTCCGAGGCGATCGGATCCTCGGGTGACGCGGCTGTGGACAAGCGCGCAAGCAGGCGTCGCAGTCCGTCGCCCTCATCTTCAGACAATCGTCCGAACCCTCGGTTCGTAGAACGTGAGTTCAACTCGGACAGTGAAGACGATGCCGAGTCCGAGAGCACTCATGATGCTCCTGCGGGCTCTGTGGGAGGGCACAGCCCAGTGCCCAGTGAGCACAAAGATGACAGCGTGCAGTCGCCCACTAGTGATCACGGTGATCACAGTCCCAGGACCTCTGTGCGCACTGAGAGTCCGGCCGTTAAGGCTAAGGGCGCTCCCAAAGCCGGTGGCGATGAGGAAGACAATCCTCGCAAACGTCTCTCGCTTGCCGAGGGTCTTGCGCGCGCTAAGGCCTCTAAAGCCGAAGGCGCCAAGTCCTCAAAGAAGCGTACCGCCTCTAAGTCTCCACTCCGCGAGGAGAAGGAGACTCGACGCTACTATCAGAGTCTCTTCGGCTCCTCGGATGAAGAGGAGGAGAAGGAGGAAGAAGAGGAAGAGGAGGGTGATATTGTTGAGCTCCGGGAGGTCTCGAATGACCTCGACCAGCAGCAGGAGGATTTCCAAGCTGCCCAGCATGTGCGTGGGGGTTCGGTGGCGGCACCCGTCAGCCAGGGAGCTGCCATCAACTCAAGAGGGTATTGGCCTCCCGAGGAGAGCTCTGGGGCTGACCTCTTCTTGGAGGTTCTCGTCGCTCCTCGTGGCCTTGTGGGCGGCCACACTTCTAGGGGCATCTATGAACGAGCCCTTGTTCAGAAAGAACAGATGTTCGTCGACAACTTGGAGGCTGCTCGGTGTGTGCTTCTCGCGCCAGACCGCATTCCCCTTAAGGACTTCACGACCTGTCGTAAGAAGCCCGAGACCCGGGGTGGTCTCTATTCTGTTTGGGGATACCCCTGGGTTATGCCCGAGAACTGTCCCACGTGGAGTTCTTGTGAGGACATGTTCTGGGCGTGGGTGGAGACTCTCAAGTACTCGCCCACGGAGTTATGGGAACATCATGAAGATCAGCTGCTGTCCCACATCCTGGACCAGCGTGATCTTCGTGTGAGGTTTGCCCCCTTGATCAGCAAGCGTATGCTGCCAAGGGACATCCTGAAGCGCGCGGCTTCTAGCGCTCACGATGAGCGCGGGTACGGTATGTATTCATCGACCGTACCCCGTTCGGGCAAGAAGCCCCGGACTACTTATGAAGCTGCCGCCGCTTCTGTTCCCAGATTGCGACAGCCTTCGGGCAGTCAATCAGGAGCCGTTCAATCGGCTCCCACGAGTTCTGGGAGTGGGCATAACCCCTCCACTTCACGAGGAGCTGTCGCTTACCGCGACACCGAAGCTCCTGGAGGATCCGCTCCACGTGGAAGTGGACTTCTCCATTCCGGTCAAGCAGGTGCGGAGGTGCCCTCGTACAAGTACGAGTACTCGGCGCCTCCCGAGAGCCACTCTCGTCCGAGTGCTCCGACTGCGGGTCCGACACAGGACCCTGAGGTTGACCGCCTCCGTCAACGTGTCCTCGTGCTTGAGATTGCACTTGGCCTTGGGACTGGCGGTAATGCTGCCGCCCAGGCCGGGAATCAGGGCGAGCTCGCTCGTCTTGCGGGACGCCTGGACCTGGTGGAGCGAGAGGTCGCGAGCCTGCACCTGCGGGTGGATCGCCGGGCCTCTTCGTCCGATCTGGACGAGGCCTTTCGAATGATCCGACGGATCGAGGCTTTGTTGCCACGTCCGGAGCCGCCTGCGGCACACTCCCAGACGTACGCGTATGGTGCGTACCCGGCGTACTCAGCGTACTCGGCGTATGGCGCCGGGGTCCGTTCGTATGGAGCCCCTCCGGCGTACGGTCTTGACCGCAGCCTTGCCGTCCCGACCGAGGCTTGGGTGCCTGCTCCGACGCCCTCGTCGACGACTGTGACCGGCTCTCGCTTCGAGGAGCTGGGTCAAGGGGGGACTGCGAGTCAGCAACCCCCTGCGGGTCAAAGTACCGCTTAAGACGTCCGACATAGAACGTCGGGTGCGTCGTCATTGACTTTGGAGGTCGATGGTGTACGACGCACCATGTCTGGCCAGGACTGCAAAAGGTCCGATGAAGCGGTGCTTCAGTTTGTTGCTGCCGACAGAGCTAACAGTGTCTAGAGGTAGGTTCCTCGTGTCTAGCAACACTAAGTCCCCAACCTCAAATATACCTAAGTTTCCTCTTCCTTGTTTGTCTGAGTACTCCTTTTGTTTATCTTGGGCCGCTGCCATGGCATCGCGGACCCTGCTGATAATGTTCAGCTTGGTATCCATAAAGGATTCCACCTGTTTCCACAGCGAAACCGGTCTCACATCCGAGACCTGGGAGGAAAGGGCTTTCCGAGCCTCTCCCCCACTTAGAATAGAGGAGTCAGTGTCTCCTCGAAGAGTGAGAGGCACTCTGGGGTGGCGGAAGCCGTTCAAGTAGAACGGCGTGAACCCCGTGGACGCGTGCACCGCGTTGTTGAGCGCAAACTCAACAACTGGAAGCTGCGTCGACCACGTACGTGGTGCTGCCGCGCACACACTGCGCAGAGTGTCCTCGAGCACTCGATTGACGCGCTCTGTTTGGCCGTCGGTCTGCGGATGGTCCGCAGTGGACATCTGCAGACGAGTTCCCAGTAAAGGGAACAGCGTTTTCCAAAACGCGGCAGTGAACCGCGGGTCTCGGTCCGAGACAATCGTCTTCGGGAGACCGTGATAGCGGAGCACGCCATCGACGAACAACCTGGCGGTTTGTTCGCCCGTTACAGTGACGGGAACTGGAGCAAGATGTACCGTCTTGCTCAGCCGACACACGAACACCAAAATTCCGGTGTTGCCGTGTCCGTCGGCGGGAAGCCCAAAGATGAAGTCAAGACTCATCGACTTCCAACAATCAGCCGGTACGGGCAGGCTCTGTAGTGGAGCCGGAGAGTGCCCTGCGGGTTTGACCCGCTGACATGTTTCACATGTCTTGACGTACCGGGCGACCCACTTGTACATGTGGGTCCACCAGAAGGACTGAGGGACCGACAGAAAGGTCTTCTCGCGGCCCAAGTGGCCGCTGGAGGGCGCGTCATGCGCCTCCGCGAGGATGTCGAGCTTCAGATCCTCGTCGTTGGGTACGACCATTCGTGGAGGATCAGTGGGCTCCACCCGATAATAGAGGAGGCCCTCCTTCAACTCATATCGGTGGAGCCGTGAGCGCTGTCGCGACGAGAGCCAGTCGGACTTCGCGCTCGTTCCGGCCTTAAGGAACTTGACGATAGGCGCGACAGCCTCATCGTCCCGATACGCCATGCGTATCCGATCATATAGATCCGTTGTCACCCGCGTGATGTGGGCCAACTCATAGTCGGGACGCCGAGAGAGGGCGTCCGCAAGCACGTTGAGCTTGCCCGGCTTGTATTCGACGCGGAAGTTGCATTCCGCGAAGAAGGACAGCCACCTCGCCATCCTTTGGGAGAGGTGAGGCGAGTTAGTCGCCGTCCTCAAGGACGCGTGGTCTGTGTAGATCACAAAGGGCCTAGAGCCCAGAAGGTGAACACGGAACTTCACAAGGGCATATTTCATTGCCAGGAGCTCCTTGTCATGGACAGGGTAGTCCCGCTCGGCGGCTTTGAGCTGCCTGGACTGGAACGAGATGACTCGTTCCTGTCCAGCCGTGTCGGCCTGCAGCAATGCACATCCGATGGCGTAATCGGAGGCATCGCAGACGACCCTAAACGGCTTCGTCTCGTCCGGCAGGGCCAGGACAGGGGCCTCTTGGAGACTGGCCTTGATGCTGTCAAAAGCATCCTGGTGCTCTTGCTCCCAGCGCCAGTCGACGTCCTTCTGAAGGAGGCTCGACAAGGGCTTAGCGAAGCCCGCGTACCCAGCGCTGTACTTGTGAAGGTAGTTGGCCAAGCCCAACCACTTTCGAAGATCCTTCTGGGATCGGGGCGTCGGCCATGCTGCTATGGCCTTGACCTTGTCTGGGTCAGCCCGAACGCCCACGTTGCTTACGAAGCAACCGAGATCTTTGATCTCTGGTGACGCGAAAACGCACTTGTCGATGTTGGCGTAGAGCTTGTTCGCTCGCATCACGTCCAACACTCGACGGAGGTGTCCTAGATGCACCTCCATGGCCGTCTTGCCTCCCTCGGCACGGCTATGGACGAAAATGTCGTCGAAGTACGTCTGTACGAAGGTACGCAAAGGGCGGAACAATTGCGTCACCAGGCGATTGAACGTCGCCGGGGCGTTAGACAAGCCCTGCGGCATGACGAGCCACTCCCAAAGCATGCCGCTTGGAGTGCTTACCGCGGTGAGCGGGATGTCACTCTCTCGCATCAGGATTTGGTAGTATCCGTCTACCAAATCCAGCGCACTGTACAGTACGCTCCCGGCCATGTTGTTCAACAACACATCCTTTCGTGGGATCGGTGTTTGGGCCGGCACCGCTGCGTTGTTCAGCTTGTTATAAGCGTGAACCAGACGCCACTTTCCGTTCGGCTTACGAACGCAGAAAGTCGGCGTCGAGTGCGGGGATTTCGACTCCCGCACCATGCCTGCCTTCGCTTTCGCGGCGAAGAAGGCATCAATGACCTCGCACTGCTCGCGCGGGAGAGGCCATTGCCTCGTGACACAATACTTTGTGCCGGGCACGAGATCAATCTCGTGCCGTACGCCTCGATCCGGTGGGAGTTGGGTCGGTGGGTGTTTGTTCACCACGTCCGCGTACTCCATCACCAAAGGATACACCGGATCCTTGGGGTTCTTGAGAATCTCAGAACTGAAGCGCGCCTGACGCTGCTTGTTCATGTCTTCCAGGACGTTCTCGTCCAAGACAGAGGAGGAGTTCAGCTCCTCCTGAGTGGTCTCACGTCTCACCATCTCAGCAATCTCTCCAGCCTTGCGGCTGGTCAGGAAAGACTCAGCCGTCATTTCCTCGAGGTGCAGTATCTCTGCAACCTCTGGTAACGGTTCCAAGTGGACACCAGATGCCTTGACGGGTAAACCTGTCTCGCCATCGAAGATGTGATAACACTCTTCCACCGGCCTTGTCGGAGGAGCCCGGCCCCTGGACTCCGAGTCGCTTGAAGCGACGTCGATCGGAACGAAGTTCGGATCCGACTTGAGGCGGCGGCGACGTCTTTGCCGACGGCGTCTGTGACGGGGAGCTGTGCTGCCCACGTCTATGGATGTCGTCGCTACGACATCCGAGGCACTCGTGGCCTCGTGTGGTACTGTTTTACCCACACAGGAAGCGTGTTCAACGCCTTCCTCTTCAGTTAAGGTCTGGGCGACCGCGTGTGGCACTGTGTTACCCACACAGGAAGCGTATCCGACGTCTTCCTCTTCAGTTATGGTCTGGGCGACCGTGAGTGGAACTCTGTTACCCACTCTGAACACGCTGTTCTCAGTGTTCATGACAGCTGCAGCTGTCTGCGGAACTACGTTACCCGCCTGTGGACCTAAGTTACCCACTTGGCCAGCGCCTCTTCTGGGCGCGGCTACCATCAAAACATCCTTGGAGTCGTCATATACGTCGACGACTCCCAAGCATCTGCCGGATGCTTTGGTACCCTGGCAGCCCTCGCGGGCGCCCCGGGTCCTGACAGAGGTGGGAACATGACTCACCAATGCTCTGTCGGACTGCGCAGGGCGGCTGGCACCGATTGCCTTGTTTCGCCAGTCGATCCAGGGCACGTGCTTCTCAAGCCAGGGCATGCCCAGGATCATATCATATGGATCCATATCGAGAACAGTGAACTGTTCGAGGCTGTCAAAGTCTTCAAACTTGACAGCCAGATCCACTTGGACGTTGGGGACAGTGACGACCTTCCCGTCGGCCAGTCGCACGGACACCGTCCCGTTGCCCTTGCTTTCTCTCAAAGCTTCGGACAACTTTTTGCTGTTACGAGCAACCGTCTGGCGGCGTGCGAAATTCTTCGACGCCCAAGAGTCAATCAAGATTCTAAAGGGATGATCGTATCCCCGTACACATCCGTATACTACGAGCAACCCGCCGCTGCTCTTCGCCGATTCGAGAGTGCGAAGACTCTCAGGGGCTAAGTCCCCGTGGTACGCGCCACCCGCGCACCCATCACGAAGACTTAGTTCTTCCCCAGTAGGGCGCCCCGCCCCTACTGGTTCCCTGCGTTCCCCTGTCCCCGGGATCCTGACTTTTGCCAGCGACCCTTGAGGACGGGCTTGGGGAAGGACCGTCTGCGGAGTCTTTCCGCGGGGCAGTCACGCTTGAAGTGGCCCATCTTCCCACAGCCGAAGCAGCGGATGTCACGCTGTTCGGCGGACCCGAGTTCCATGGGAACTGGTACGTTGGGGCTTGTTCGACCGGGAGCCGACAAGGAAGTCCCAGACCACGCTGAGGCCGGCGTACGCGCCTGGCGATGGCTGTACTCTTCTTGAAGAGCCACTTGAATCGCCTCTTCAAGGGTGCTTGACTGCACCCGGAACAGCTGAGTGCGTGCGGGACCCACTCGAAGGCCGTCCATGAAAACAGTCATCTTGATGTGTTCGTTGAGTGGGTTTCCCACTAGGGACGCCGTGAGCTCCCGTATCTCCTGCACATACTCGTGCAGTTCGCGCCTTCCTTGTTTACACGCGAGGAAGCGCGAACGCTGGCGGTATTCGTAGTACGCCGGGAGGAACGCGGCTCGGAGCTGTTCGCACAGCTGAGCCCAGGATGTGAAACATCCAGGGGATGTTGCTTCCCGAGTGTACACCCAACTCTTAGCACGACCGCTAAGGTTGGAGAGTGCAAAAGCAACACGCAGTTGCTCGGTCGAGATCAGAGCCGCGTCCATCGCGAGCTCTACTTCTCGGACCCAGAAGTGAAGGTTCTCGCCTTCCTTCCCTTCATACGGCTTAACCTTCAGCCGTATTGGCTTCGGGTGAGGCGGATTTGCTTCCGCCGCCGGAGCCTGCAGGTTCTCCCGCACATGCGCGATGAGGCCCTGCTCGTACGCGTCAAATGCATTAACGCGCTCGAGCTGCTCAGCCGGTGTTGACACCACCAGGCTCTGCAGGGCCTCCATCCCGAAGATGCCTGCCATCTTCCGAACCGACTCGAACTGAGAGCCGTTCAAATGGGAGAAGTCGTTCCTATCCATGGCAACGAACTTCGGAGAGGTTCAGGTAGTCTACCCGCGGTGGCGTGGATTGACTACGAGTGCTATTGCCGAAAGCTGCACGCACTTCCTCCATCGAGTGACACAACATGACGTCGTCACTACCCGCGCTTTCCACAGGCTTGACGATCACCTTGAAGTCTCCACCTTTGAGCATCGGAATGAGCTCATTCTTGACGAAACTCTCGACCCGCGACCACTTGGCGGCCTGCACTTGAGCCACGGCACGAAGACCCGAAGCGCGAACCTTCTCGCCTATGAGATATTTGTTGCGGCGCGCGTTCGGGCCGCTCGTGCCGTTTGTAGTGAGCTTAAAGTGCTCCGACAGCTTGTCCGCCAGAAGCACGCCCGTCTCAGCACCCGCGAAGATCCCGACGATATCCACGTTCTTGACTCGACGCAGAGCAGCCGAAGTGTCCTGGAGCGCCTTGCTCGCGTCCTTGCGTTCGGCTTCTCCGTCGTGGTAAATGATGGCTAGGAATTTGGATGCCAGTTCCTTCGGTACGTGTGAGATACGCTCCTGTGTCACTTCGAGAGTATCCGAGTAGACGCAGACGCAGAGATAGCCACGCTCCAGGACCTTCTCGGCCATGGTACTACCCGTCGAATACGGATCCACGACCACAATTGCCTCCTGGCGCTCCTTGTCGCCTTCAGCGATGCGGAACAGGTTGCGTTCTGCGCTCGTACTTACGCGTCGCTCGCATGCGTTAAAGAAACGTCGGTGCATCACGTCGGACGCCGTCAGTAGCTGCTTCTGCGAGCGCAGACGTGGGTCAAACGTAGCGGCGCGCTGCAGAGGCCGGAAGTCGGCCATGGCACCGAGGGTCACACGGTCGGCGCGAGCGTCGGCGCCAGTTCGCAGGTGTTTGCGCTCATCAAAGGTGATGGCACGCTGATCGGCCGAGAGAACGCGGAACGACGGCTCCGTCTTCTGCTGCGTTGGCAGCTCCTTGGCTGGCGCTGGCGGTGGGGTGGCGGCTTCTTTGGCGGCGGCGTTCCCCATGAAAGATTGATACCTGTATGTAAGTGCTGGCTGACGGATTTTCAACTGGTCGCCCCTACAAATTCTGTGAGCCACGCACGCACGTCTATTTATGCGACGTGCTATTCGAGGGCCCCCCACCCCCCGCGGAATATGGAAGGAGCCACAACTGACAGTAGTACAGTAGTCTACTGTAGACTTGATGCCATCAAGTTGATGGAAACATACATGTACAATACAGTATTGACGCTGTTGCAGGTTGATCATCAACTTGATGGCCATGGTGAAGACATGGATGTTGAAGACGGCGTCAAAGCGAACCGGCTCTGCATCGAGATCTTCTGTCGCGCAGATTTGATGTGATCAGAATCGGCATGAGCCACGCCATGAATCATGGCCCGTGACGCAGAATTCAATGAATGAATTTGCCTGTGGTGGAGCTTGACCTTCTCTCAAATCTAACACAAGCAGCAAGTCGAAAGACATGATTGGTCAAAACAAAGAGCTATTTTAAACTTCCAG
>NW_003307440.1:0-11038 GCF_000142945.1 Phytophthora infestans T30-4
TTCATGGAAATATCATATTGATGGCGGGTTTTACGTTCGCTGGTAGCAAAATCGAAGTCGTCGTCGTCTTCCTCCACTTCGTCGGCATCCTCGTCACCTCCCCAAGCGTAGGCCCCGCGATCCAGTGTGAATGGAAGCGTCAGAAAGCACGCAGCTAGTGTCACGAGCACCGTCGGCTTCATGGTGCTCAAAAAGTATCTGACTCGTGATTGATATCCACTGATTGGTTAAAATGAAAGCAAGAGACTCTCCGCTAGTTTGTCATCATCGCATGTTGCCAGGAACTGCTGTACGTGCTCTTTCGCGTCGCGACCACTCTTCTCGAAATGTAGACGGGCGGTCCGAGGGTAGCCATTCAGCCTGTTTATGTAGTCGCACAGATGTTCATTACGTTCCCGTATGGCGGAGTAGTAACGCGGCAGTGTAGTCTGAGTGAACTGCGAGCAGTAGTAGCGGATGAACGCGTCGCTCAACAGCTTCCACTTGCGCTTCGTCTTCTTCGGAAGTTGACGGAACCAATGAATGGCGCCGTCCCGGAGACTTAGCTCAAACGGAATGCACCATTTATCGGCATCTGTGTGGGTTCCAGTCATTTCATAGACGAGCCCACGGAGCCACTGCATACAGTTCTCGCTCTTGTTGCGAGAGCCTGAGAACGGCGTGATGCGATCCAGCGGTCGGTGCGAGGCCATTTCAATCCTCGGTGTCGGGTCCACGTCGTTCAGCGTCGCCAGCTTATTCATCTGACGCATCAACTCGACTTGAGGATCTTCCTCGTCGAATGTACGCACCAAAATGTCATCGTCACTGGACGAACCATCGCTGTCGACTTGACGACGTCCGGCACCACCTTTGGGAGCTCGCGCACCGCCTCGGCGACCGAACGAACCCTCGTTACTTGCGTAAATACGTTGCATACGGCTCTCCAAACGTGGCGTAACCATGTGCGAGTCTTGAAAGTACGGTGAAGCTTCGGTAGTGCCAAAGGCACCACGCTCAGCTCCACGCTTGGTCGGAGGAGTACGAACGAGTCGTTGGGGTGTCGGCGGCAGTGGAATCGTGGACGGATCTTCTTCTTGAATCATCGGTCGACTCACAGGCTGTTTTCCAGCGTTGCAGACACCGACTAACGGAGGGGGTCCCCCGATGATCCGTGTTCTGCTGAACTTTCCTCACCTTGTGTACCCGTCGGTAGGGCGGGATCTTGCTCTCTCGGTAGCTTCCGAAGAGTTCAAGTGGTGAAGCTTGAGTGTCTTGGCGAGACGTGGGGATGGGGTGGAGCAGCAGTGGAAAATCTTCACTCTGCGTCCGTGGATTGTTCCGAATCCTAAGCGAATATTCGAGCTTATGGATCCGGGGCCTAGATCGTGGATCTGGCCGTAGGGTTGCCTTACGGGTGTGTTCCCTTGCCTTTGTAGTTCCTTTGTGTCGTACTTGCCGCCTCCTGTGACGGGATCTTGAGAGTTGAGAGCTTCTAGGGTGTAACCGACCAAGTAGTAAATTCGGTTAGCCTGTCGGATCTGCACAAGTAAAGGAAAAGCTCACTAGGTTGTAGGATCTGGCCAATATATTATCCAATTATCACTACCAACACTAGATTCGCAATTCCCAACCTTCGCCGAGCTCGTACGGCCAATGTAGTTCCGATTCTTGAGGGCAGGAAGGCACTTGAGTGATACTGTGCAAATTGAGGTCTGTATTGATACTTAAGCCTATACCTGCCTGGATTTCTACCTTCTATGTCTTTCATCTGCTAAATCCCTTACCAGGCTCAGCTGCATGTCTCTTCTTCCCTTGACCCATCATCCCAGCTGTGTTATCTTCAGATCCACCGGATTCATGACGTAATCATCATGGTCCCCTATTATGAGTACACTCATCCGGATCCAGGTCGCTTGGATCCACTTCACTGTGAATGTACACTCGTCGTGGATCTGAGCTCTCCAATCATCCAACATCATCTTGCAACCATCTGTACTCTCCATTGTCCCACGAAAGTTCGAGATCCACTGCATCCATCATCCTTATACCCTGGATCCAGGTCCCTCCAGGCGGGATCCTCCCCCCTTGAATCTGAACTCGGAAGTATGGGATCCGGGGTACCTCGCGGTGGATCTTGACTCCTCGTTAGCCGTGGCTATTAGATCCACCTTCGGATGGCACCTACCACCATTCCTTCATAGGATCCACACTCGATCCACTGGTACATAGTATATCCCATATCCACCTAAGTGAATCCAGGTAAGGGTGGATCCGAGATAAGTCTTGGTGGATCTTGCCTTTTCGTACATCACTCATACTAGATCCATCGTTATTTCGTACGGAGAGTTGCTCGTCATGGCTAATCCACCACAGGCAACTTGCATCCGTGCCAGACAACCCAAATCCTCTCTAATCACTTGAAATTGTCACTGGTTCGGGATAGTGACCCCGCGTCAGGCCCATTCTCTTATTTCTGAGAAAGCACTTCACCACAATCGCCTCCTGTACGTTGTCGGCGCTGCACAACAGCGTTCACGACGTGCACTACCAGAATCCACAACCGCCTTCACCCCTTTGTGACACATGTCTCCCACCAAGCGTACCAGCCAATCGCCGGGCAAGGCCCCTTCTACCACTCCTCCGGTCAGCCCCCCTTCAATGTCGCCCACCGATCTGCGTACTCTGGCCCAAGCTCTTTCCGATCAGGTGCAAGCCTTGACGGCGGAGCTCCAGACGGCCCAAGATGTTAGCGACCAAGCTGCATCTTGCACGCCACCCAACTCCGAACCTTGCGAGCCCAGGTCCATGACCAGGCTATGGGGATCCAGGGGTGGGAACACCGTGCGGCCTCTCGTTCGCAGGACCTACGACTCTTGTTGGCTGATCAAGCGGTCGAGATCCGCGACCTGACCGGACGGCTGGATCGCGCCTCCCGTCAACGAGATGGCATGCGAGATGATAACGACCATCTCCTTAGGGAGATGGTCGTTAGGGAGATGGCGCTCGCCGGTTCTGAGATCCACCAGCTCCAATCCCGGATCCACGACCTCGAGCGGGATCTGGAGGATTCTCAGGCTGCTAAGGCAGCCGCGGACGCGAGCTTGGATCGGCTTCGTGACGAGTTGCGCCTGACTCAAGAGGAGGTGGTGACCAACGACTATGTGGGATCCACCCAGGGCGGATCCGCCTTAGGGTCGGCGCGTGGAGGGTCCCCCGCGCCAAATCCACCTCCCTCGTCGCCGGATGTAGCTCTGGCCCAACTTTCTGAGGAGCTGCAGGATACCGAGGAGTCGCTCGAGAAAGCGTCTGCCGGACAAGATTACGCGCTCGAAGAGTTCGTGCGTATAACTCAATTGCGCGACGAGATCCAAGCGAAGCTGGCGGACAGCGAACTCCAGCGGGACAAGGCGGCTACCGAGTGGGCGGATGCCAAGCGGACGCAAACGGAACTGGAATCCAAGCTTCGCCGCACGAGTACGTGGATCCTCTTTTGGCCCTTGCTAGTAACTCCATATTCACTTGTTATTGTCAATCCAGGTGACAAATTGAAGGAAGCCGATGCAACCACCGCGAAACACCGGGATCAACTCGCTGCAGCCCAAACTCAGCAGCAGCAACAGCTGGTCCTGGAGCGCGATCGTGGCTTATCGGAGCGGGATTTGGCTCGTCGACGACTGGCACTGGTGACAGCTGCCGTTTCGGATCCCCTTCCTCCCTTGTGTGGTGTTGGAATTCCCACGTGAACTCTAGCTACAAATGTAGTTAGGATGTTCCCACAACAATACGTCTACTAGGATAGTAAACGATCGTTCGGGCGGACCTGAAGACCCCAGTTCTGCCCTTCCACCGGGACAAAGTGGACCTTGTAAACTACTTATATAGGTCTACCAGTAAAAATAAGAACACGCTACTAGCACGAGCAAAGCTAGCAGGTGTTTTGAATCCTCGTGGTCCCAACAGCGGAAGGGTACCAGGCACGGGTAAGCCTTTTACGAGATCACCGAGTGTTCAACACTCGGTTGGAAGAATAAAAGGGAGGCAATTAAAGCACTCCCAGTCGTGCAAATAGGCAACAATAAGCCGTCACGTAAAACCTCCCGATAATAATCGGCCAATACACAAAGTCTCTTGGCCTTGCCGGATGAACCCTCGCTACAGAGCTTCGAGCTCACCGACAGGCATAACACACTCAAACAAGCTTGACCTGACGCTTACCTTGAAGCCGGACGTCGCTCTGTGTGCTTGAGTGGAAATTCTGTTCTGTATTTAAGCTTACCCTTTCGGGTCTATGCCTAATAAGCAGTCCTAATCAAGTATACAAATATCAAGTGAACAATGATCCGTTATGGATCTTCTTGCATGACAAGCGTCGTCTGCACCGTCGCATGAGCATCTTTAGCGGTCCGCGCCCTGTCCCAGACGGTGAACGTGCCTTCCAAGGGTCGCTGAGTCTTCCGCGAACTCATCCCAACTGCCACTGAGGGTTCGTACCGTAGATGGTCCGCTGAATGCGAATCCGGCCATTCCATTAATAATAATAAGGACAGCCTGGATTCAGTGACATATGGCCGTATCCAATGCTCTTTAAATGTTCGGAGGTGACGCCGTCGAGTCCCTTGCACCTTGGCGTCTCCGTACATCTACTGACCGAGGGTTCGTCGCTTGAACAACTTGGGCGGTGTCACGTCTTTGTCGACGGGTGATAATCCGCAACTATGGAGAAATCACTACACCACAACTGCCCCTGTCGCAATGGATGCCACGGTACTGGTGCTCGTTGTGACATTTCTTCATTCTTCAATTCACCATCTCGCCACCGTATGTCCAAGTATGTTAAAAGAGAGCGGAATAGCGTGAATTAGACTTGGTTTAAGTATGTTAAAGAGAGCGGAATAGCGTGAATTAGACTAGGATAAAGTATGCAAAATGAAGCTGAGGACTTTGTGAAAAAATGCGAAGTTGTTTGCTGTTCTAATTGTATGGGTTTGGAGATGTTTTTGGCTTGGATTAATAACAGGCAGGAAGCGCGAGGACACGCAGCGAATATGGACGCGTACGCGGAAGGTGACGGCGGAGAAAGCGCGGATATGGAGGTGAAAATGGTGAAGGTGCGTCTGAATCGAGCCGTGTCCGACGCTTTTCAGCATCTCAATCCTCGTAGACGTCGCGAACGTGAGCAGCTAGAGGTACGTAAGCCCATCCTTCTCCTGACTCATCGGTACCTTGCTCATCACCTCGTATCACTCGACTTGTTTCTCAGGAGGGCAAGACCGAGGGTTCGAACGCCCCTCAGTCTGTTGCACTTCCTCCGACAGCAGCGTCATCAACCGACCCTCCGGCGCCCGCTGCCCGGACTCTTCACTCCCTGCGGTAGATCCTGCAGCACTCCCCGTCGTCGCTGAACCCGCGGAGATGGCTCCTGCTGCTCCTCCTGCCTCAGCTGGTGGTCCCCCACCACTCACCGAAGATTCGCTGCGCGCCATGCTGGCTGAGAATACGGAGGCATCGGTCGATCACATGATGACCTCGATAATCCCGTACTTGACTGCAATGGCTCGTCACCAAGTGCAGCTCAGCGTTGCGCCTCCTCTCCACGGCGATATACACACTCAGCGTCGCCTCGAGACTGCCGTTGGTTTCGATGATGTCCTCGCTGCGATACAACCTGTTCCTGGCGCGCTGTTGGCATTACCAGAACGAGTTGCCGACTTGGAGCGTCAGTTGCGGTTTGCTCAGTCCGAGGCTGCTGCCGCCGTACGTTCGGTGGCACCCCACATCATGGCTCGTGAGAACGCGGAGACATTCCTCAAGGCTGCCAACGCTGAGATTGAAGCCTTACACCACAACATCAAGATTCTCCGCGAGTCGAACGCCAAGAATGACGCCATGCTCGCCACTGTTCAAGCCACTATGGAGCGACACGCAGAGGATTTGAATCGTCTTCACTGCGAGGTCCAAGCTCGGGACGTTTTCATCAGCACTTTGCAAAAGAAGCTGGCTCGTGAACGCGAGGTGTACAAGTCCTCTATTGGAGCGAATACCGAGCATACTCGGAAGCTCCACCTCTTTCTGGTAAAGCTTGCCCAGGGCAAGTACGTTGATAACGACACGCTCAAGGTCCTCAAGAACCAGCAAGACCGTAACACTCGCCTCCTCCAAGCGAATCGTACCCTCCGTGCACACGTGAGTCTGGCAGGGATGGATCCCGAGGTACTTCGTCTGGCTGTTGAAGGTACGCTCTTAATGTCGCTCCTTCCACCGTGTGTTCAGCAACTAACGTTCGTTCACAATCCTTCGTGATAGGTTTGACTGCGGGTGAGCTGGACCTGGACGCGCTGGACTTGGATCAGGAGACGTTAGTCGCTTTGCGGCGCATTCAGACTACCACCGCGTCTTCGGACGATCCTCAGGCCCTTCCTGCAGCTTTGGCCGAGGCCGCTCACCAAGTGGCCCATGGGAAGTCCCATAAGCGTCTTAGACCAGGTGACGAGGATTCAGACGACGAGCCGGACGACTCTGACGAAGACAAGGCTCCAATCCCAACGGACAAGGCCAGTACTTCGATGGCAGCTGCCGGTCTCGGTGATGCGCCACCTGCCGATACTTCAACTCCCAAGTCGGCTCGTAGATCGCTGTTCGGTCCGAAGGCGTGGAAGAAGGCGGCCCAGAAGAAGCGCAAGAAATCTCGTCCTCGTTCTCCTGCTAAGTCGCCCCGACGCCATATGAAGACTCGGTCCAAGTCTGTACCGTCTTCTCCAAGTTCATGGTCGCCACCTCCTACACCAGCGTCTTCCTCGCCTCCCGCCGTGGTCGACCTCAGTGGCGACCAGAGTGACGTGGACATGGGGACTGCTGATCCAAGTAGCGTCCCTTCGGTTCAAGAAACTGCTACAGAGCCTTCGGGTAAAGATGTGACCCCTGGGGATCACAACGATGTTCCCGATTCTCCTGACGCGCCTTTGCCGCCGCCTCAGGGTCCACCCGATGTGACCAAACCACCAGCTTCAACGATTTCGCCTTCTCCAGCCGACATACGTGCTGCTGAAGAAGCTCTGCGCGAGGCCGAGCAAATGCGGCTCATGTTTGGCTCAAGTGACGAAGGTGAAGAGTCGGACCAAACTGTCCCACAAGGCAAGTCTGCTTCGGCGTCTGCCGCGACGTCCAAGGCAGTTGAAGTCTCGGGAGTGGTTTCTACAGCAGGGTCTGCCCCTGTTGAAGCTGCTCCACTAGCTTCCGTGTCTTCGAAGTCGGCTTCGACTGTTCCCACGGCTGATATACCAAGCGTGTCTTCGCCTGTCCTTTCGATGGAGATTGATGACGATGGGAATGCTGGTGACGACCATGGAGATGACGTGGATGACAATGAACTTTCGGTGGATGATTCTCCTGATGCTCCCAGTGGTGGCGATGATGTTCCGCCACCTACCGATCATTCAAGCGCACTCGATGACGAAGATATTGACGATTCCGAGAGAAATTGGAGCAATCTTGGTCCAGCTCGTCCTCCGACCCCACCTCGGCCAAATCCTTCGCCGATGATGACTTCCCCAATCATCGTTGCCGGTCCGCCTCCTTCGCCACCAGCAAGTCCCCCGGCACCAGCATCTTCTCCTCCTGTTCCAGTGTCTCCTCGTCCGCCTATTAGGACTCCCGATGCTGGACCTGGACGCATGATTACGGCAGCCTACACTTCGGTGCCACGTCGTGGTGGTGCACCGTCGGTTGAGCCGTTGCTTCACCGAGTGTTGTCTGGTACTCGCCCTACGGTGCCGGCTTCGTCCACCCTGCCACCGTGGGTTCTTCCGTATGTGGACATGGAGTTTACCGATGCAGGCGCCAAGAAGTGTTTCGAGCGACTCTTGAGCTTAACGCTTCCCGAACCAACTGGTGAGGTGACCGTGCATATAACTTTGGAGGGTCTTCAAGCATACTTTGATTATTCGCACCCTGATCACCCGTACCAGCAACTTCGGCAGCTATATCCTCTTCAAGCTTGTCTCTTCGACACTGTTGACTTCAACCCAAGCGTCCCCATCTCCGAGCGTGCTCCGATTGAGACCCGTCTCATAATGATCTGGGCGAACCTTCGGGGTGACGGCGGTAAGCAAGGTGACCTCGGGTTCGCATTGTGGGAGCGTCTCCACTGGCTTCCGTTAGCTGGTATTGAACGAGGTCTCGCTGAAGAAGCTAAAAAGGTTGGCCACGACAAGGAACGCTTGAAGGAACTGAGAGCTGTGTTGAAGAAGCTCTTCAGTGAGCGCGACCGTCGTGCCGATCGTCTTCGTAACAAGTACCGTGAGCAGTACATGGCGTGGAGTCGTGACTCGGTTTCCTCTGGTACTTCTGGCGCGCCGTTCATTCGTCCCGAGTTGCTCTTGGAGCCGTCGAAGCCGTGGTACCCCATTGAAAACTTGTCGTTCGCACCTCGGACCTCTGACTGGCTTTCCGAAGTTCCGGCTCTCGACGCTCGTCAGCCATGGCGTACTGGATGGATGAATGCGCCGCATCAGCACCCGTAGAACACTACGTACTTCCCGTGCCAGCGTAATCCGGAGCTCTTCAATCCTCGTGGTACGCGTTTCGTGAATGTGTACCGAAGCGTGGTCGTTGACCCGTCTCTCGATTTAACCGAACTTTTTTAACCTGGCGTTCGTTGTTTGACTCGCCACCGGGTACTCCACGTCCCGCTCTGGCTGCTGCTCCTGTTGAAGCTGGTACCGAGGATTCGCCGGGTCCGGCTGCAGCTCCAGCTGCCGAGGCTCAGGTTCCTGATGAAGAGGAGAAGGAGAGTGGTGACTCGACTTCGTTGACACTCTTGGCCACCGCGGTTAGGCACTTGGAATCGATTTGAATCCTCGCTGCACGTTCCACGACGTTCTCCAGCATCTCAGCTAACTGTTGAGGTGTCCCGCGTGACTTCGTTTTCAGTGATCGCTCTCCGGTCGGCATTCATGTTTTCTTATTCTTAATCCACTTCCACAGCGTAATCATGTTCATGTTGTTCTTCAAATGCATATACAATTTGTTGTTGCAGTAACGTTTTTCGTCTGTTACCACAGGCTGCATCGCCCTGTGGACAGTTCACACGTGATCCAGTCACGCTAGCCTTCGTCCGCAACTTGCGCCATCTGCAGCCGATTCTCGCTCTTCTTGGCTCGCAAATAGTCGTACAGCAGACCTCCACATGACAAGTTGGATGATGGTTCCAAAGTTGGATCTTCATAGCCCACCCACTTGACTTTGAACTCGCGTACAGCACGCTCCGTGCTCGTCGTTAGTGGTGTTCTGTCGTCGAGGATGGCCTCGACTTCATATTCACCGGCAACTTGGTCTGGTTCCCAGCTGTCCTCAGGCAACAGTTCCTCATCGAAGTCGAGTCTTGCTTCATTAGTCGCGTCTAGTACCAACCGAGTGCTCGGTCGACTGTTGAACTCGTTGACAGCCTTGAGTCTTGACACATGCACTACTGGGTAGAAGCGATACCCACTTCGGTCAGGCAGTTCCGGCTCGTACGCAAACACTTCCACCTTGCGTTTGATCCGAAAAGGTCCATGCCATCGGTGAGCTAATTTCTTTGTCAAGCCCGGTTTGACGCGTTCCATGTACAACCACGCCCGGCTCCCAATCTCAAAAAGAGATCTCGGTGGGGATCTTGCAGGATCTTCCATCTCTTCCGAAGCTTCTGGAGGGTCTGCCGAGTGTTCGTCTCCACTTGGTTGAGGTACAGCGGCTTTTTCCAGTCGACTCAGGGCATCATTATGCTTTTTAGCCCTTCGCATCTTTTCTACAGCCTGATAATCTTTGGCCATAGTGAGGGCGACCTCATGTTGTCGATTGATCTCACGCCGCCACGCTAGTGCGTCAGACTGCTTGCCGAGACCTCGTTTGAGTGATGACGACATTGCCCGCAGCGTCGACTGAGCATCCCAACCGTGAACGAGGTAGAACGGCGTCTCCTTCCTCGTAGTGTCTTGAGAAGTATTAATAGCAAATACTAGCTTCTCCGCGATTTCGTCCCAATCTTGCTGTAGAGGGTCTTCCGCGTACACCCGTACGGAACCCATCACTGACTTCACCGAGCGTTCATGCTGTCCATTAGCCTGTGGCCGATAGCTCAAAGTCGCTCGTGATCTTTACTGCATCATCTTTGCGAGCGCTTGGAACACCTCGCTCATGAAGCGTGGGTCGCGGTCGTGCCTTATTAATGATGGGGCTCCGAATCGTCGGTACACACATTCTTCGAACACTTGGGCAACACTCAGTGCAGTCGTATCTGACATAGCCTTGGCAATAACGAATCCCGTGAACGAGCACTGAAATAGGAGCAACGCCGTGTTGCCCCTACGAGATTTCGGTAGTGGGATCACAAAATCCATCGAGACGATCTGGAAAGGTCGTTCGGCTAGCACGTTACCAGGTGAGTATCCACGAAGCTGTGGACGGCTTTTACTCGAGCTGCAATCTGGACATGACTTCACATGCTTCTCCACGTCAGCGTACAAGCCGATCCAATAATAATCGGACTTAACGCGTTGGAACGTTCTCACCACACCTTGATGTCCTCCTTCCAGCGAGTCGTGACAATTCTGCAAGACCTCTTGAATCATCGTTGTTGGTACCTCAAGCCGCAGCTTGGTCTCCTCTTGCCAACCGTGGTCGTACCGACGATTCAATCCAAGATCGTGAAGCACGCCGTCTTCAGACAATACGAACCGGTCAGCACGTCCAGGCATCTCGAGCTTCTTTGTAACTCAGCTCTTATGCTTGGCCCTGAAGCACTTTCTTGATGTTAAACCACTTCTGCTCCTCGTCTTGTGCTACTAGTATCCGTCTGCGTCGTTCCCGCTGTATCGCTACCAGGTCAACATCTTCCGCATCGGGAAATGCCGCTGGTACAGTCTTGTGAGGATGGTCTGGCAAATCTTCGCCGAACGAATCTTCGGTGGACGTCTCTCGTCGTTCTTCATGCTGTACTTGAGCTTTTGAGACATCCTCCGAGTGTTCATCATGCAAACCTGACGCGTTTCTTGGCTTTCGTCTGTCGCCGAGTCATCGA
>NW_003307441.1:0-11119 GCF_000142945.1 Phytophthora infestans T30-4
GACCTGAAGACTTCAGTTCTGCCCTTGCACCGGGACAAACTGGACCTTGTAAACTACTTATATAGGCCAACCAGTAAAATAAGAACACGCTACTAGCACGAGCAAAGCTAGCAGGTGTTTTGAATCCTCGTGGTCCCAACAGCGGAAGGGTACCAGGCACGGGTAAGCCTTTTACGAGATCACCGAGTGTTCAACACTCGGCTGGAAGAAATAAAAGGGAGGCAATTCAAGCACTCCCAGTCGTGCAAATAGGCAACAATAAGCCGTCACGTAAAAGCTCCCGATAATAATCGGCCAATACACAAAGTCTCTTGGCCTTGCCGGATGAACCCTCGCTACAGAGCCTCGAGTTCACCGACAGGCATAACACACTCGAACAAGCTTGACCTGACGCTTACCTTGAAGCCGGACGTCGCTCTGTGTGCTTGAGTGGAAATTCTGTTGTGTATTTAAGCTTACCCTTTCGGGTCTATTCCTAATAAGAAGTCATAATCAAGTACACAAATATCAAGTGAGCAATGATCCGTTATGGATCTTCTTGCATGCCAAGCGTCGTCTGCACCGTCGCATGAGCATCTTTAACGGTCCGCGTCTTGTCCCAGACGGTGAACGTGTCTTCCAAAGGTCGCTGAGTCTTCCGCGAACTCATCCCAACCGCCACTGAGGGTTCGTACCGTAGATGGTCCGCTGAATGCGAATCCGGCCAGTCCATTATTAATAAAAAGGACAGCCTGGATTCAGTGACATAGGGCCGTATCCGATACTTGTTGAAAACTCGGAGGTGACGCCGTCGAGTCCCTTGCACCTTAGCGTCTCCGTACATCACCTGACCGAGGGTTCGTCGCTTGAACAACTTGGGCGGTGTCACGTCTTTGTCGACGGTGATAATCCGCAACTTCGGAGAGATCACTACACCACAACTGCCCCTGTCGCAATGGAAGCCACGGTACTGGTGCCCGTTGTGACATTTCTTCATTCTTCAATTCACCATCTCGCCACCGTATGTCCAAGCGTCTGAATCGAGCCGTGTCCGACGCTTTTCAGCGTCTCAATCCTCGTAGACGTCGCGAACGTGAGCAGCTGGAGGTACGTAAGCCCATCCTTCTCCTGAATCATCGGTACCTTGCTCATCACCTCGTGTCACTCGTCTTATTTCTCAGGAGGGCAAGACCGAGGGTTCGAACGCCCCTCAGTCTGCTGCACTTCCTTCGACAGCAGCGTCATCAACCGACACTCCGGCGCCCGCTGCCCCGGACTCTTCACTCCCTGTGGTAGCTCCTGCAGCACTCCCCGTCGTCGCTGAATCCGCGGAGATGGCTCCTGCTGCTCCTCCTGCCCCAGCTGGTGGTCCGCCACCACTCACCGAAGATTCGCTGCGCGCCCTGCTGGCTGAAAGTACGGAGGCATCGGTCGATCACATGATGACCTCGATAATCCCGTACTTGACTGCAATGGCTCGTCACCAAGTGCAGCTAAGCGTTGCGCCTCCTCTCCACGGCGATGTACACACTCAACGTCGCCTCGAGACTGCTGTTGGTTTCGATGATGTCCTCGCCGCACGTTCCACGACGTTCTCCAGCATCTCCGATAACTGTTGAGGTATCCCGCGTGACTTCGTTTTCAGTGGTCGCTCCCCGGTCGGCATTCATGTTTTCTTATTCTTAATCCACTTCCACAGCGTAATCATGTTCATGTTGTTCTTCAAGTGCATATACAATTTGTTGTTGCAGTAACGTTCTTCGTCTGTTACCACAGGCTGCATCGCCCTGTGGACAGTTCATGCGTGATCCAGTCACGCTAGTCTTCGTCCGCCACTTGCGTCATCTGCAGCTGATTCTCGCTCTTCTTGGCTCGCAAATAGTCGTACAGCAGACCTCCACATGACAAGTTTGATGATGGTTCCCAAGTTATATCTTCATAGCCCACCCACTTGACTTTGAACTCGCGTACAGCACGCTCCGTGCTCGTCGTTAGTGGTGTTCTGTCGTCGAGGATGGCCTCGACTTCATATTCACCGGCAACTTGATCTGGTTCCCAGCTGTCTTCAGGCAGTAGTTCCTCATCGAAGTCGAGTCTTGCTTCATTAGTCGCGTCAAGTACCAACCGAGTGTTCGGTCGACTGTTGAATTCGTTGACAGCCTTGAGTCTTGACACATGCACTACTGGGTAAAAGCGATACCCACTTCGATCAGGCAGTTCCAGCTTGTACGCAAACTCTTCCACCTTGCGCTTGATCCGAAAAGATCCATGCCATCGGTGAGCTAATTTCTTTGTCAAGCCCGGTTTGACGCGTTCCATGTACAACCACGCCCGGCTCCCAATCTCAAAAAGAGATCTCGGTGGAGCTCTTGCAGGATCTTCCATCTCTCCTGAAGCTTCTAGGGGGTCCGCCGAGTGTTCGTTTCCACTTGGTTGGGGTACAGCAGCTTTTTCCAGTCGACTCAGAGCATCATTATGCTTTTTTGCCCTTCGCTCCTTTTCTACAGCCTGATAATCTTTGGCCATAGTGAGGGCGACCTCATGTTGTCGATTGATCTCACGCCGCCACGCCAGTGTGTCAGACTGCTTGCCGAGTCCTCGTTTGAGTGATGACGACATTGCCCGCAACGTCGACTGCGCATCCCAACCATGAACGAGGTAAAACGGCGTTTCCTTCCTCGTAGTGTCTTGAGAAGTATTAATAGCAAATACTAGCTTCTCCGCGATTTCGTCCCAATCTTGCTGTAGAGGGTCTTCCGCGTACACCCGTACGGACCCCATCACTGACTTCACCGAGCGTTCCTGCTGTTCATTAGCCTGTGGCCTATAGCTCAAAGTCGCTCTTGATCTTGACTGCATCATCTCTGCGAACGCTTGCAACACCTCGCTCATGAAGCGTGGGTCGCGGTCATGCCGTATTAATGATGGGGCTCCGAACCGTCGGTACACACATTCTTCGAGCACTTGGGCAACACTCAGTGCAGTCGTATCTGACATAGCCTTGGCAATAACGAATCCCGTGAACGAGCACTGAAATAGGAGCAACGCCGTGTTGCCCCTGCGAGATTTCGGTAGTGGGATCACAAAATCCATCGAGACGATCTGGAAAGGTCGTTCGGCGAGTAAGTTGCCAGGTGAGTATCCACGAAGCTGCGGACGGCTTTTACTCGAGCTGCAATCTGGACATGACTTCACATGCTTCTCCACGTCAGCGTACAAGCCGATCCAATAATAATCGGACTTAACGCGATGGAACGTTCTCACCACACCTTGATGTCCTCCTTCCAGCGAGTCGTGACAGTTCTGCAAGACCTCTTGAATCATCGTTGTCGGTACCACAAGCCGCAGCTTGGTCTCCTCTTGCCAACCGTGGTCGTACCGACGATTCGATCCAAGATAGTGAAGCACGCCGTCTTCTGATAACACGAACCGGTCAGCGTATTTCCAGGCATTTCGAGCTTCTTTGTAACTCAGCTCTTGTGCTTGGCCCTGAAGCACCTTCTTGATGTTAAACCACTTCTGCTCCTCGTCTTGTGCCACCAGTATCCGTCTGCGTCGCTCCCGCTGTATCGCTACTGGGTCAACATCTTCCGCAATGGGAAATGCCGATGGTACAGTCTTGTGAGGATGGTCTGGCAAATCTTCGCCGAATGAATCTTCGGTGGACGTCTCTCGTCGTTCTTCATGCTCCTCTTGAGCTTTTGAGACATCCTCCGAGTGTTCATCTGCAAACCTGACGCGTTTCTTGGCTTTCGTCTGTCGCCGAGTCATCACTGCTATATTACCATAATCGCACTTTGGTGAGCTGTAATCAACCACGAAATTTTCGAAAGTTTTCCACTTTGAAGACTCGCTGCCTGACAGTACATGTACTTGACGCTCTGCTCCTCGTGACGAAACATCTACCGAGTCTTCATCCGGTTCGTAGATCATTTCCTGGATGCGATTCAGCGACGCCAATTCCGACTTGCGAGTTTCAGCCAAGATGACCCGACTGACTTTTGATTCCAGCGCTTCAGTGGCTAACGAATCCGCGGCAGCGTTGTATTCTCATACAACGTGGAGATATTTAACTGATCGAAGCTTGGCCGTGCGTTCCTTGTGAGTATTCAGCAGCGCTAGCAAAGTTTCCTTCCTGCATGCGATCACCACTAGTGATTAATGAATCGCGAGCCTTGAATCACCAACGATGACTAAATGCTCGGCACCGTGCGCAATAGCAGCCTTGACACCGTTAATCATTCCTGTGTACTCTGTCTCATTCACCATGGTGGCCGAGAGGTAAGCGTTTGCAGCAATCACTTCCTTTCACTCAGGAAGGCTCCACAGCACCCATGAACCACTCCCGTAGCCACCGTACTTCTCTGTCTTCGCTGATCCGTCAAAAGACATGACGAATCTGCTGTAATTACGGGGAAGCCTGGCGTACAGCAACGCGGGGTCCATTCGAATAGTCGGAGAACCCTTGTTTGGAGGTGCCACCGGCGCGAGCGAGTCTTCCAGGTCGACGAAGCTCGTGATTCTTGACTGCAGTAGCTGCGCGAAGGCGACATCCTTCTCCTTCAGGTGCCACTGCGAAAGCAGTACGGCGAACTGGACCGCGCGTCCGAAGAGAGACTTCGACTTGTGCACCCACTCTAACGTTGAGAATCGTGTATAGACATGTAGCGTCTTTCTGCCAGCTGGACGTAACAGATCTTCAACAGCAGAAGTAACGCCAAAACTTCCTTCTCGGCAGGATGGTTGTTCATCTCGGCCTCCTTGAGCACCCGACCGAGGAACCGTACATAGTGTAACCTTCCTTCATGTTCTTGCATTAGCGTAGTGCTCAACGCCCATTCATTCGCAAAGAGCATGACGTGAACTGTTTTCGACCGATTGAAGTGCCTGAGGATGGGTGAATGTGAAACACTCGTCTTCAATTTTTCGAAGGAACGACGTGCCACAGAACGGCCACCTTCACCGGCAAAGTCCTCATCCTTGAGCTGGTACAGCGCCGCACCGTAGACCGCGAAGTCTTGAATGCAGCGACTGTAGTAATTAACCGCTCCAAGAAACGACTGCATGCCCTTCTTACTCGTTGGAAACGAAAGCTCGGTGATGGCCGCAAGCTTCTTGGGGTCAGCCCTGATACCTTCTGGCGAAATTTTATGCGACAAAAAGTCCACCTTGGGCTGGCAGAAGATGCTCTTGGTGAAGCTAATGCTGATCCGACACTGTGCAAATCTTGCCAGCAATCGGTCCAGCGTCGCTAGGCAGCTGTCGAAATCCTCGCCACCGAAGCAAATGTCATCCACAAACGATCGTCGACCAAACACAGGTACCAGCGATGATTCGTCCGGTTCCCCGTTCGTAAACATGTCAGCGACGGGGCTGTTGACGAGTTGTAGTACAGGGTCGGTCTTTACCGGTGCTTCGCGGTCTGCCGCGAACTTCGTTTGAAACGAATTCTCGGCGCTTGGCCCACGACGTTCCTTGGCCTGTTCTTCAGCTAAACGCATCCTCTCTGAGTATTCAAACCAACCTCCTTTAGGTTGAACGAACCCCCAGAGTGCGTTGTCAATCATACGCTGGTAGATCATCGGCGCGTTCTTTAACCCAAAGGGCATGCGTAACCACTCAAAATGTCCTAGTGCACAGACAAACGCCGATGCTTTACGTGCTCGCAAGGTCATCATGACCGCCCAGAAGCCGCTTGCTGCATCTAGCGAGCAGAACCATAGAACCATGTTGCCCGTGTTATCCTGTTCTACAATGACATCGTGTTTCACGGTGTGCAATCGTGGTCACCCCAAGCGTCCTCCCGTGTATATCGTGGCTGGTCCGCCGTCCGTGCAATCGTGTTATAATGTACTACTAGAACCCGCAGATCGGTGGGCGACATTGAAGACGGGCTGACCGGAGGGGTGGTGGATGGGGCCTTGCCCAGCGATTTGCCGGCACGCTTGGCGGGAGACATGTGTCACGAAGAGGAGAAAGCGGTTGTGGATGCTGGTAATGCACGCCGTGAACGCTGTTGTGCAGCGCCGACAACGTACAGGAGGCGATTGTGGTGAAGCGCTTTCTCAGAAATAAGAGAATGGGCCTGACGCGGGGTCACTATCCCGAATCAGTGACAATTTTAAGTTATTAGAGAGGATTTGGGTTGTTTGGCACGGATGCAAGTTGCCTGTGGTGGATTAGCCATGACGAGCAGCACCCCGTATGGAATGACGATGGATCTGGTATGAGCGATGTACGAGAAGGCAAGATCCACTAAGACTTATCTCGGATCCACCCTTACCTGGATCCACTTAGATGGATATGGGATATACTATATAAGAGTGGATCGAGTGCGGATCCTATGAAGGAATGATGGTAGGTGCCCTCTGAAGGTGGATCTAGTAACCACGGTTAGCAAGAAGTCAGGATCCACCGCAAGGTGTCCCAGATCCCATACTTCCGAGTTCGGATTTAAGGAGGGAGGATCCCGCATAGAGTGACATGGATCCAGGATACAGGAATGATGGATGCAGTGGATCTCAAACTTTCGTGGGATAATGGAGATCACAGACGGTTGCAAGATGATGTTGGATGATTGGAGAGCTCGGATCCACGGCGAGTGTACAATTACAGTGAAGTGGATCCAAGCGACCTGGATCCGGATGAGTGTACCCATAATAGGGTGACCATAATGATTACGTCATGGATCCGGTGGATCTGAAGATAACACAGCTGGGATGATGGGTCAAGGGAAGAAGGGACATGCAGCCGAGCCTGGTAAGGGATTTAGCAGATGAAAGACATAGAAGGTAGAAACCCAGGCAGGTATAGGCTTAAATATCAATACAGACTCCAATTTGCACAGTGACACGCAAGTGCCTTCCTGCCCTCAAGAACCGGAACTGCATTGGCCGTACGAGCTCGGAGAAAGTTGGGAATCGCGAACCTAGTGTTGGTAGTGATAACTGGATAATACATTGGCCAGATCCTACAACCTAGTGAGCTTTTCCTATACACGTGCAGATCCAACAGGTTAACCGAATTTACTACTTGGTCGGTTACACCCTAGAGGTTCTCAACTCTCAAGATCCCGTCACAGGAGGCGGCAAGTACGACGCAAAGGAAAACACAAAGGCAAGGGAGCACACCCGCAAGGCGACCCTACGGCCAGATCCACGATCTAGGCCCCGGATCCATAAGCTCGAATATTCTTCTATGGAAAGGGGGAACCCTCTTCCGGAAGCCGAATGTAAGATTTTCCATTGCTGGTCCACCCCATCTCCAGTTCTCGCTCAGAAAGCTCAAGCTTTCACGCTTGAAATTCTTCGGAAGTTTAACGCAAGAGCCGAATCGCCCTAACGCACGGTACACAGGTGAGAAAGTTCAGCAGAACACGGATCATCGGGGGACCCCCTCCGTTAGTCGGTGTCTGGGCGCAGTTGGTAAGTTGGATCCGGCAATCTCGCAGATTTTGCTGATCTCGCTACACCACACATGTACCAAGTAAAATGGGGTATCACCCCGGATCCTGTCTTGGGCGGTGTTTATCGCGAAGGGGAGTCGTTCTGCGTACTCATCCCAATCCCTCTGATCCAAATCCTGGACATATATCTTGAGTGCTCTCGTGATCGTCTGCACCATGCGCTCGGCCGACCCGTTAGATTGGGGACGATATGCCATGGTTGCTCGCTGTCGCTGCCCCAGGATCCGGTTGAATGCTCGAAAGAAATCAGACATAAAGCCTGGCTCCCGATCATGTTTAATCATTTCGCTAGCTCCAAATCTTCGGAGAACACACTCCTCGTACGATTCAGCAATGGTTTGCGCAGTTCTAGATGCACTAGCCTTGGCTATCACGTATCCGGTAAACAGGTCCACCCAAATCAACAATTCTGTGTTCCCTTTGAACGACTTGGGCAACGAGGGGATATGATCCATGGCTATGATTTGGAAAGGGTAAGTCGCTTGGACATTCCCAGGTGACTCCCCTTCGATTGTGGGTCTGCCCTTGCCTGTCTCACAATCCACACATTCACCGACATATCGCTGTACGCTCTTGAATAGTCCTCTCCAGTGAAAACATTCCGGATCCGTTGGTAGGTCCGACCGATGCCCTGATGTCCACCTTCTAAACTAGCGTGGTAGTGGTGTAGGACATCCTGTTGTAAGGTCTCTGGCATCACCAATCTCATCAATCCATCTCGATCCTCGTGGACTCTCTTCGTAGGGGGGGGGGCAATAGAAAAGCAAGTCATTCAGATCCACTGCGTCATTCGTAGCGATAATGCTGTAGGATTTGGCATCCTCCCGACTTAAGTCTCGTACATCCCCCATCAGATACTTCTTTAATCCCAGGATCCACGCTTCCTCGTTCAGTGCTTTGAGGATCCGCTCAATGCGGACTCTCTTCACAAATATTTCCTCGAGGATCTGGGGGCTGGATCCAATCCTTCCTCTGGACCTAGTGACGGCCATCACCTGGACTGTCCTTTTCCCGGATCCGACTACCACCACTTCGTCTAGTCGATTCAACGTAGCGAGATCTTGATGCTCGGCCTCTCTCTCCACTTCAACGCCGCATTGATTCCGTAAAGCGGCACTGGCCAAGCTATCCGCACTGGCATTCCAATCTCGCTTGACATGCACCAACTCGTGATTCATCCAACCACGCAGGAGGATCATCACTTTCTGCCGTAACAGTGTTAGGGCCGGGGCCTTGCAGTCAATCTCACCTCGCACCTGTCTGATTACCAAATTTGAATGCCCACAAATCACCAGCCGTTTTGGATTATGTTTCTTTAGTAAATCCAAACCCAGAAGGAGCCCGTTATACTCCGCTTCATTGACGGTGAGGCCTTCCGCGTAAGTGGATCTGGCCCGTACAACTTCCCATCCAGGTAGTCTCCACAGTATTGCACTGTATGCCCCGCCTCCGCGTCGTACGCGAGCGGATCCATCGAAACTCAGGACGTACAGATCCTCATCCACTCGTACCGTCGGGATCGGGATCTGGATCCGGCGTTTGGGTTCTTTCTTAGGAGCGATCCTAGTCAGCGCCTCATCCATCTTAGCTCGAGGAGTGATGCTCGCGGCGAAGACTCCCAGGATCTCGTCTTCCCCTTTCGAACATTTCACAATCTCTAGTGTCCAGAGCGAGAGCAAAGCTGCCCACTTTCCCAAACGTCCTTGTAACCCGGCCGACTTGAACAGCCAGGCTAGCGTAGAGTGTCGAGTCAGGATCCGGATGGATTTTTTCACTAGCAGGTTGTAATTCAGATCCAACACGCGCAGGAGCGCGAGTACCTCTTTCTCCACCGCTCCGTAGTTCAGTTCATTCGGCTTCAGTGTCCGGCTGACGAAGGTGACTGGATGACAGATCCCTTCATGTTCTTGTACCAAGGCTGCTGAGACTGCCCAGTCACTGGCATAAACTATAACCGTAGGTTGACGTTCCGGATCGAAATGAAGAGGATGGGTGTGGTCGCGATCTTGTTCCTCAGCTCCACAAATGCGTGTTGAGCTCGGATCCACCGAGGTTCCACCCTTTCCGAGTTCTGATCCGTCGTCTCTATCCAGACTGGATCCTCTCTCCGTTGGTCCCGGGGTGGATCCAGCTCCTGTTTCAGGTCCTCTTCTGGCGTCGTACCACTTGGATCCCTTCGTGGATCCGACATCTCCCGGGCCAGAGCTTGTTGGATTTTGATCCGGACAGCTGGAGTGGTCATCGCAGCAAAATCTACCTCTCTCAATTCATACAATACCGCGGCAAACAGGGCGTAATCCTCGATGACCCGACTGTAGTAGTTCAAACTGCCCAAGAAGGATTGCATCGCCCGTTACGACTGTGGGAAGGACAAATCGGCTAACGAAGACAGGTCCTTAGGATTCGCCTCCAATCCCTCCTTGGAAACTCGATGGCCTAAGTAATCCACCTTGCGCATTCCCCAATAGATCTTTACCACACTGATAGAGAGATTCCACTTAGTACACGCCTCCAGTAGGGATGTCACGCTTTCGCACAACTGATCCCACGATTCCGCCGGGATTAGAATGTCGTCGATGTAAGATCTGCGTCCTAACACAGACGGGGTCCCAGGATCCTCTGGCTCCCCCGCTTCGAATGGATCCACTTCCGTATGATCTTCCCCGGATCCACCCTTTTCGGGATCCGGTATTCGGGTGAATCCATAGAGGGCGTTATCGATCAGGCGTTGGTAGATCTGGGGTGCGTTCTTCAATCCAAACGGCATCCGGGTCCACTCGAACAGGCCAAACGGTGTGATGAATGCGGATATTGCGCGAGCTCGATCCGTCATAGTAACCACCCAGAAACCACTGGCCATGTCTAGAGAACAGTACCAGAGTACTTTATCCAGACCTTCCAACAGCTTATTGATTAGAGGCATCGGATACACCATCAATCGAGTCAGACCCTTAGCCAGCCGGTAATCAATGCACAGACGTATATCCACCCCGTTCTTCTTGATGATGATTACCACCGGAGATGCCCACGGGGACGTTAAGAAGCTGATAATCTTGGCTTGCAGCAGGCCCTTAATCAGATTCGATAGTTTTTCTCGGAACTGAGGTGCCACCTTCCGCACCCTTTGAGCGATCGGTTTCGCGTCGCCGACATCGATGTCACAGATGACTCCGCGGCCAATCAGCAGATGTCAGCTTTCCCAGATCTTCTGACGTAACCGATTCACTTCCGCGGGTTCGTTCGCCCCTGGATCCACTTGGATGTCATCAATCGTGACCTCCTCTGTGGTCAGTGGTACCTCCGGGATCACTGTCAGACCTTCTCCGAGATCCTCGGCGTGTAGATCCCCGCCTTCATGGTATTAGACTTGTTCATCTTCCGTCTTCGTCGGATCCACCATTGGATCCAAGCACCGCGACCTTCTTTCACCTGTCAGTCCTTCTGTCTTCGTGGGATCAGGTACCCTGGTATCAGGGAAGCCACCAGTTGGATCGACTTGATCCTCTAGCGAGTTTAAACACGACGGTTCTTGTTTGACTAGTGTTGCCACTCTCGATAAGGATCCAGGCACTTTGTCCCATGAAAATCTGGGATCCACTTGTGAGTTAGCGGGTTCTGGCGACCCGGCTTCCGCTAATCAGCGATCCTCCATCCACCGACCCTAGGTTATCTAGG
>NW_003307442.1:0-11617 GCF_000142945.1 Phytophthora infestans T30-4
AAAGCTGGTAAATTTAACACCTTGGTTTCGAACGCTGTATGATACGACATACTGACTTTGTTAAGTCGTATTAAACGACATTGTAAAAAGATCATCAGCAAATGACCCAGAAGAATAGTCTAATACTTTTATCAAGCAAACACCAATAATAACTTGAGAGAGATCATTTTGCTACAAAACGAGACCAGGATAGATGAAGGGGACCAGCCTTGTCGTAGGAGGTCACGTAAGAGCCACTCATTCGACCTTTTGCTGGATGGCTCACATACGGAGGAGGCGACGCGAGAGGTCCACCGTGCCGGCTGACCACGATATTGCCTTCGGCCACTTATGGCGGCAGCTTCGGGAGGCGGGGTGGGAGTCCAAGCATCCGCTAGCGGTCTCCAGACTGAGTGGAGCTACGCGTGCCCTGACAATGCGCACGTGTTCGTGGGGGACATTGCGGTCGGGAACTACGCGTTCGACACTGGGCTGCTGGAAGAGAAAACATCTGACGATCAAGTCCGTGTAGAAGACGATGAAGAACTCAGCCAATAAGGGGTCGCTAGTGGTGGCGAATAGCATCAACACAATACCGATGACGACGTTCAACATTACTAGATCGACACGAGCGCTCATCCTTCACAGCGTACCATGGATGAGCTCTTCGGACCCCCAAGTGCTGATGATATCGAGCTATCACATGCTGCATTTATGAGAGCGTTCAATTTCTTTCAAGGCGACCTACAAATTGACGATAAATAGCACGGTGCTGCGGCCGGCTTGCAGCTACACTCAGAGGCCTCTGAGCTAAAGAGCGAGGGTGGACTCAATATCAAAGAAGCAGAAGCCTCCCCCCCCTCCCACCCCGCGACGACGAACACGGGACCCGATGCAAGGCAAAGACGACGTCAATACCGTGATAGATGGGAGTATAGCAATGACTACGAAAACGTTACCTCGGGCGAGAGTAACGATGATGAAATTTGCGACGGTGACAGTGATCCTTGTTATGATGGTCTGAACGGGGCCTTCTTATGTCATTGCAGGTTGAAAACAACGCACTCAGCCGGGCAGCCGTCAAGGATTGAGAGAAGGCATTACGGTCAATGAAATAGACACCTGCTTCATCGGAGTACGAGGAAGATACCCCAGCGTATCCTGGACTAAGAACGGAGGAGGCCAGGTCTACGCTTGCTAACAAACATGATCTGGTGCTGCACGTCGGGAGGAATCGCAATGCCGTACTTCTATCTATGGAGCCACACTTCGTCGGCTGTAAAGCGCTTCCGTGCTCGACCCCTCGTACCTTATTACGGAGCGTAACTCCTTCTTTTGGTTTGAAAGCACATAGCGCAGAAGTAACTAGTTTCGAAGCTGCGGACACCCGCACCCACGAAAACGGAGAACACCTTGAAAAGCCATTGTCGCCGCTTACCATTGTTCATCTCCTCCGTCTTCCAGGGCACGCGTGGGAGCTGGGGCAGTGACTTAGTGACCAGGTCTGCCATATCATCGCCATCTACAAAGGCTTCGCTTTTTTACGTCAAGAAGTCTGTGTAAAATCGCCGCATGAATGCTGCATGAGTGGGCACAGGATTTTCCGCTTATTCTCATCGCATTTTTGTGTACGATAAACGCGTTTACCATAGCTATGCCGACATGGCCTAGAAAGGTTGTCTTGTATTACCTCCGCATGCGGATCGCCTTTTATATTGAATATCGCTGTAGAAGTAGCTGATCGTAAACGTCGACGCCCCTCTCCCTCCCCCGTTACTCGTGATGGTAAAAAAGAAGCTGAGGCCAGGGAGCTCAAGAGACGAGGGAGTCCCTCTAGAAGTGGTCGTACCCGCACCGGGAAAATCGGTCTCATCCGTGATAGGCGTCGTGTGGATACTCCTGAAAACCAGCATCCGTCGTTTCCGGGAGATGTTTAGAGTCATCCGGAGCTGCGAACGCTGGGTAATGGAGAACTTTAGTTTCTGAAATAACTTAGGCTTTGAAATGAGAACTATCTCGCCAAGAAATATTTTCTAGTGAAATAGCGAAGGGTCGCGCTATGGGAACATAGTATTAGAACATCGATCGGTAATATAACCGTCATATTCAGATTTTCCCAGATACTTGTTATGTCAAGCCTTGCATTATTTCAGAAGCTAAAGCTCTCTAATACGTAACATTGTTAAATTTAAACCTCGTCACTGATACACCCGATGAAGCAATACCTACCACTTTGTCGTTGCTTAACACTGACGCTGTCCGCTTGGTAGGCGCAGCAGCCTTTTTGGCAAACGGTGACGGCTGCTCTGCAGGAGACTCCTTTCTCGCGGTCTTTGGTTTGACCGTATTATTTGCCGCGGCGGCGGTCAAAGGCATAGCAGTAGCTCGATCGTCACCTCCAGCGGAAGCAGGATGGGCGACTACTGGAGCTGTCGACGCTGGTGTCGCCGACGCTGGACACGCAGAGGAAACGGTCGGAGCAGCTGTGGCGAACGCTGTCAAATCGGGCGATGGTGTTGGAAGATGCGCAAAGGCAAGCCATCCATGGGGCCGACAGTGTCGAAGTAAACTCTCTTCACCTACGTAGCACAATACATGCTTGACATGTCCGTAGGCACTAGTAATTGCAGCGCACATACTGATAAAGCTCGACACCCTCTCTTTCCGTGATGGTTCTGCTGTGTGGTAGGTACCGTTGGTCTCTGCTAATACCGTAGACCTCTCGAAGATTCATCCATTTTTAGGTGGGTTTGAGCCAAATTTACTGGAATAATTTATCATAAACAAAGATACGCATCTTGACGTTATAGGAGTGATTAACTCTCATCGGACGGGTTTACTCGTAATGAATGACTGGCAAATACCCTAAGATTCTTATACAAGTAGCCACAAACCTTTCCCGTTAATATCATGTCGCACCAAATGCAGACATTTCAGCCGCCCTGTCTAAATTTATTACATACACTCTATTATATGCGAATATGGATCCATCAAGCTCTGTTGCCGAGGGTCCAGACCATTTTCACCTCTATAATTTAGATTCTGGAGACTTCGTAATGCCATATTGGAAGGGTTAAACCCCCATTGGAAATAAATGGCGCCCTGTTCTATATTACAAGTATACTACCATCAGGTAATATTGTACACCTTAGTAAATTAAAGTTATTAACACCTTTATTCGACGCCATATAAATTAGTCTTTCGCAGAAGCCCCTAGTATTTCTTTCATTTTCCAATCTACTATGGAGCACATAGGCCACAACTTCTACTGCCATCGCAAGGTCGCCGAGACGAACACTACTTACTGGGTCTGCGCCCGACATCGAGCTGGGTGTAGGCTCGCCCGATTGCTCGTGACGGGAACGTCAGAGCACACAATGACCACAGTTGCACGATGGAGATGTCGCCACAAGTCGCCGACGTCCGCCAAGAAATGCGACTCGCCCTATAGGCAGCGTGTCTATCGATCCTAGAGCTGCCTCCCGGAATCGGTTTATGTCAGGCATTCGCGAGGCGTACCCATATAAGACCCTCAGCACTATCGATAGAGCCCCTGCGATCTTTGTAATAATAATAGTCGTGGTGTATTGTGCTACCAGTGTGCTCACTTGAACTTTAATACTCATCTCACCAGGCACTGACGAGTATATTCAAATTAAGTTAATCAGCGTATGACATCTCTTCTTTCTCTTGCTGCTCTTCTCTGTCCATCCACCTTGTCACATATCCCCGAATTAATTTACTGCTGTGTTCGAGAAGCGAGTGGATCCCGTCATCGTGCTCCGCTCCTCTGATTTGAGTCCATTGAGTAGCTGGCCAGCCAATCCGCAGCCTTGTTGTACATTCGGTATCGATGGGACCATGCTCAAACTTGATACCTGTCCGCAAGCGATCGTATCATTGTAGTAGCTTCTTGGAATTCGATTCCTTACGCCGCCGCAGGAGTCCCATAGCCCCCCTCGCTATTTCCTACTACGTTCATTCCCACCCCGCCGCACATAGCAGGCAACACAGCCCAACGAGCTCTGCGACGCTGTTCGATGCGTGCCTATAGCTGCTGCAGCCCACATCAGCACCCCTATCTTGCTCTCTCCGCCTAACTTGTAAATGGTGCTTTCGCTTCCTCCTGGGCCGGGCTGCCATGGGGGCCACCATCAAAGAAGCTGGTATGCTGATCTCGGCGTACTGCCCCCTTCCACCCGTTGTACCATCAGCTCTGTGCTGCCCGATGATTCTACCCGCTATGTCTAGCGTCGGTTTGGACCCTTCCGTCACCGACAGTAGTAGTAGATTGAAGAGCGCCAGCGCGTCTGATATATCCCTTGTGTTGGTTATCTCTGCACTCGACAAGGTGAAGATGGCATGTAACGGGCCAGGTATTTACCCCGTTACTTGCTTACACTATTACACTATAGTGTCGAGGAAGCTCGCAATAGGACGACTGAGTCTTATGTTTAAGGAAAAATCAACTCTCACTTTATTTTAGGACAAAGGCCACAGCCCTGGCCACTCAAATGCACGTCATAGTCTAATTGGCTAATAATGGGTCTGGCTTTCCATATATCAGCCAATGGCGTGGCAGCATTTTCAGCACACGCTGTCGATGCACCTACTTATGTAAAGAAATATACCTACTTATGTAATGGAGGAGCCCATTACCTTACCCCCTCTTAAAGTTGCACTTACGCAACATAAGCAGTGGGCGAAGATAAATCAATCTGCGTGAGGATGGCGAACGGTGACTTGGCGAACGGTGACTTGGCTAACGGGCGGAGCGAAAAAGAGACATCTCCTGCAAAGCGCAGGAGCGACACAGCTCAACTTGCGGAGAGCTTGACGAGCAACACGATGGATTAGCAGCGGACGGAAACACCGACGTCGGCGACGTCGTCGACTGCAGCGGCACGCGGCACACGCGTGATGGACGACCAGCTCCGAGCATGGGGTCACTACGATATACCCGGAGCGCGGGCCCTGGACATGCTGGACACGATGAAGGATCACTTCCGGCGCTCCCGCGGACTGCGGCAGAAGCCTGTCGAGGGTGTCGCATATGGCGTGCTGCAGGAGTCGTGGTGCGATTTCATGCGGCGCTGGAACTGGACGCAGGGAGAAGAGGAGAACTTCGTCGACTGGCTGGTGTACCGCGAGGAGCTCGTCAAGGAGCGCTCGCTCACGTCACTCCGTGAGCGCGTCTGTACCAGAGCATGGGAGGACATGCGCCGCATCTGCTACGTGAGGGTCGCTGAAGGTTGTGGTACTTGTACTGGATCGCGTCCAACTGTCGAAGAGTGGAGAAGTCTCTTTGCCGAGTATTTGCCCGGTGAACGAGAACACGGGTGGATCGAGAAGTATCGTCGCTGGTTGGCCAAGAACGTGCGCGCCTCTAGTCGCGCCGGCTCACGCCGACGCTCTGCACGTGAAG
This sequence comes from Phytophthora infestans T30-4, assembly GCF_000142945.1. NCBI lineage: Eukaryota > Oomycota > Peronosporomycetes > Peronosporales > Peronosporaceae > Phytophthora > Phytophthora infestans. Next base: position 5,405 of record NW_003307442.1, read on the forward strand.
ATTCTTGGCATCAGACTCGGTCTCGTTCGTGCGGCCACTCAAGCCGCCGATCTCGATCTCGTTCGCGTGGTCGTCCAAAGCGTCGCTCTCGATCGCGTTCGCGTGGTCGCTTAAATCGCAGATCTCGGTCCCGTTCACGTGGTCGCCCAAGTCATCGGTCTCGATCACGCTCGCGTGATCGCTCGAGTAGCTCTCCTCGTGCGAGTTGGCATGCGTCACATAGTGGTTCGCAGCGAGATTGGACTCATACGCTTGGACCACATTCGGGACGTCACGAAGGAGATTGGCACGAGGCTCCCACGTATCCTCGTCGGGAGGAAACCCGACCCATCGTACCCGATAGCGACGGTCGGCCGGAACATCGTGGGCGAGCCCACGATGGCGTTTGGGGGCGCAAAGTAGATCTTCGTGGGAAACGATGCGCTCAACAATCCAGCGGGTATCGCCGGCAGCGTCAACAACAGGAGGAGAGCCGTCAGTCGACAACACTCGCGTTCTGGCTGCACAGACCGAGAACGACTTGCTGAACCGCTACTGGGATGACCAGCAGGAGTTGGACGAGGCTCTCGGTCAGACTGCCCGGGCCACCGGGGAGAGTGCACAGCTGCGTCAGGCAAGCCCAGAGATCCTTGCTCGGTTGCAGATACTGGAGAGGTCGGTTCTCGGTCGTTTTCAGACGGGGACACACCCTTGAGATCCGACCCATGGTGCGGATGAATCGATGGCTCGCCGCGCCCGTCGAGAAGGTCGCTCGACTCATGCTCCGACTCGATAGACGGAGACGACTCTGGAATTGTAGCGGGGTGATACTTCGTGAGTCGTCCGACGTAAAACGTTGGATGCAGACATAGTGATGTAGGAATGTCAAGCGTGTAGGCATCACCAATGACCTTGATTACCGTAAACGGCCCAATAAAGTGCGGCGCGAGTTTGTTCGCGCCGAGATTAATAACCGCAGAGCTTCTGATACCCCAAGCCGACAGGAGCACGCGTTCGCCTGTCGTAATCGTGGCCGTGTTCTTGCGGCCAGTCTTTTCGGCGTTCTCCTTCTGCTTGTTCACTTCATCCTGCAGTGCGTCTTGAACATAGCGGGTGGCCGCTTTGGCGCTGTAGTACGAATTCGGAGACGACTGCGGAGTCGATTGGTCGCACCGCTCGCTTCGGCGCGTAGTTAGCTGACGCGAGCTGGCGATGCGGAACGTGTCACTGCGCTGACCGACGTGGGGACTGGGGATATACTCGAGATATCATTAGCAACCGGTGTATGTACCAGTTGACTTAGTACCGGTGATGCCGCCGTAGACGTCAGAGCTGGAGTATCCGGCTTGTCGGCAGCTTCTTCCCACCCAAAGTGGAGACACACCGAACTGTGGGATGGCCCACGGTGAGGAGAGCAGGGACACGCGGGGTTGCGCGCTGTTAGCCAAGAAGGGCGTAAGCCCAGTCGACGCGTGTACCGCGTTGTTCAGTGCGAATTCGGCCGGAGGCTGAAACGAGCTCCAGCTGGAGAACGACGTCGCGTAGCTTCCAAGGACGTCTTCGAGGCACGATTTACGCGCTCCGTCTGGCCGTCCGTTTCCGGATGGGCTGCCGTGGCCATCAACAGCTTCGAGCCCAGTAGATCGATGAGCTTTGACCAGAAGGCCGAGATGAATCGTGGGTCGCGGTCGGAGATGGTGGATTCAGGAAGACCATGATGGCGGAAGACCGCATTGATGAAGTGCACCGCGGTATCTGCCGCGGTGATTGAATCCGACACCAGAATCAGGTGGACCACCTTGCTGAAGCGGCCGACGAGCACTAAGACACCCGAACGTCCTTTAGTATCGGGTGGGAGCCCGAAGATGGAGTCCATCGACACTGAGCGTCAGGCTTCGGTGGCCACTGGTAGATGACACAGAGAAGCTTGCGAAGACGAAGCAGGTTTCACGCGCTGGCAGATTTCGCTGGTGCGCACCCACTTACGTACCCATTTATTCAGGTGGGGTCAATAAAAGTCGCGTGACACAGCGGCCAACGTCTTCTCACGACCGCGATGAGCGCCCAGCGGGACATCATGAAACTCATAAATAATCCGTGAGCGCAGGTCGGGGTCGTTAGGGACAACGACACGTGGGGCATCGAATTTGTCGATGCTGTACATCAGCAACTCGTCCTCGAGGCAATATCGGTGAGCTTTGTATCATACGTAGCGGGGAAGGGCTTCCAGTGTGTCGGCGCTGGGAGAGCGGAGATACTCCAGGATTCTGGAGTACGTCGAGTCATGCTCGTAAGCAGCTTGAATTTCGTCGCGAAGTGGCATTACCGGAGGGACGCTTGTCAGGTTGACTCCTAACGCCTTGCACATGGCACACTCGTCGACATCGTCTTCATCGAGCGCCTATTGTCGACCCAATGCACCGCGTGGGTCGTAGTCGGGACGCCGAGACAAAGCGTTGGTGAGAATGTTGCTCTTGCCGGGCTTGTAATGTACCACGAAGTTGTACTTAGAGAGGAATGAATGCCAGCGCGCCATCCACTGGGAGCGATGAGGACTCTTCATCGCTGTCCTTAGTGATCCATGGTCGGTGTACACCGCGAAGGTATCTTCACCCAACAAGTACACTCTGAACTTGAGCAGAGCTTAGCGCATCGCAAGGAGCTCCTTATCGTGAACAGGGTAGTTGCGCTCCGCCGGCTTCATCTGTCTGGACTAGTAGCTTACGACGCGCTCTCGATCTTCATCATCGAATTTCATCGGCGCACAGCCGATGGCGAAATCGCTCGCTGCGCAGACACGTGAAAAGGCTTCCAGTCATCCGGGAGCGCGAGGATCGGGGCCTTGGCGAGACTATTCTTCACCGAGTCGAGGGCAGGTTGATGTGCGAAAGTCCACGACCACGACTCATCTTTCTTCAACAACGAAGAAAGCGCCAGGATCAATCCGGTTTAAATTTTCGTGTACTTGTGGAGATAATTTGCGAGACCAAGCCACTGACGCAATTCAGTGGGATTCTGTGGCGTAGCCCACGCACATATCGACGACGCTTTCTCGGGGTCGGCGCGGACGCCGTTCTTGCTCACAAAGCAGCCAAGCACCGGAATTTCCGGCGCACAGAATATGCACTTCTTCAAGCTGGCATACAGCTTGTTTTCGCGCATCACTTGGAAGACTTGCCTCAGATGCTTCAAGTGGACTTCGAAATTGCGGAGCTGGCGCAGCACATGGGATACCGTGCGATTGAACGTGGCGGGGGGGGGGGTATTCTCCAAACTGTGTGGCAAAACGAGCCACTCTCAGAGCATACCACTGTAAGTGCTTTTTTTTTACCGCTGTATCCAGGACGTACTGACGAAGGGCACAGTACAGGTCCTACAACTCACATGAAGGCTGATATACTCACCAAACCGCTCGGACCTCAATTACACCTGCAAATGACGAACGCACTGCACTTGATAACACGCGATGCGAGCATGACTCGAGGAGGGGTGCTGCGTGATCCGGTCACGAGCAGCGCTGCCATCAGTGTAGGACCGCCCATTGAGCGGGAACCACCTTCTGGGACGTAGGGGTTTCGTAACTACTTCAGTGAGCACTCGAGGAGACAGCGTAGTCGCGGAAACTTGCACCTATTCCCCAATTCATTCTACATCTTTCCTCGTCCTGAACACTGCCCAAGTCTCGACCGACAACACCAGCCACTGCGTACCACAAAGGTGGCGTCGTGCAACAGCTTCTACTTTCTTTTTTGCCGCCTGGAGTGTGAACTCAAGGATGATGCGTCGCTCTCGCAAGACGCGATCTCACCCCCTCTAGCGGGAGCCCCTGCTTGACCGCGGTAATGTTCAGCGGGAGTGCCAACCGCTCGACCACCGGCGCAATTGACGGGTGCCCCTGCTCGACATTTGGACTTCCTCCCCGCGTCACCGCGGGGATTCTTCAGCTAACAGCACGGCCCAGGCCGTGTAGAGAGGCCATCGCTCACTCTGTGCACAACGTGCGTCATGGATGACCGGTTTACGACGGTGAAGCCTTCTGGGCGACCAGGCGGTGCGTGAACACCTCGCTCCAGTCATAATCACTGCGACGCTTGACAACCAGTCAATCTCTGATTGATAGGGCGCCAATCACGGCATACCCGGGATGCAGTCAAACGCGTAATTCATCTCAATGACGAGGAAGTCGTCGTTGCTTCGGGAGCCGTCGAACGTGTACGGAAGTGTAATCTCGCGCCGCGCAACGCGGCGTGATTTCCCATTGGCCAACTTGACAGCGACCTCCCCTCCCCCTTTTGCGGACAGTGATGTCCGACGGAAGTACCGACAAGCACGACGCGCGAAAGAAGTTGTTGGTCGCTCCTGAATCAAGATGTGCTCCCAGTGGTCGCCGGGTGCCGGCGACATGAAGACTGACAATGTTCAATCTTGAATCGCTCGGCGTGGCATGAAAGTGTGCATGTAGCACAGGAGGGCTAAGAGGTTGGGTTGCCACCGGGGGACCCGGACCTCCATTCCAGCAGCCCGTAGGGCGCCCTGCACCTACTGACCCTGACCGTATTTTGGCTGGTAAGGACTCACGGGCTCGGCATCGACGTGCGAAAGCGCTGGAGCTGGCGCGCGGCACTCCGCCACGCGATGACCGATCTTCCGGCAACGGAAGCAGGTGAGAGAGCGACCGATCCAAGCACCATTCCGACGCGCTACATGACGCTGATGATTGCTCGTCGCATTGATATCGTCGATGTTCATAATCTCGGGCGCAGATTCCCGAGCTGATGCGGGCAGCGCGTGAGCGTGTGCCGCCGCAACAACGTAGTCCTCGCGTAGTGCAAGGTTAAAACGCCTCTTCGGGTGTAGAGGGATCCGATCTTGTAAGGCAGTAGCGCGTCATGCCTTCGCGCATACCGAACACGAACACATGAACCTGAGAGGTCATATCGATGGGCTTGGACACGATACACGACGCGAGGTGTCGTGTTCTCTGGACGTAGTCGTGCATAGTCATCGTGCCTTGCCGAAGCGCGAAGACTTCTGCCCGAATTCGGAATCATCTTGCGGTGGCTCGAACACAAGCCGAAGGTCACCCTGGAGGATATCTAGAGTGCGAAAGGCGTTGGGGTCGCCGACCAGCTTGCCGAGAGCCTATTCCTTGGCTTTCCCAGACAGCCGCGAGAGGAGAAAGTGAACATTCTTGGAAGGCGCCTCGATCAGCGTCGAGGCGATGGCAATGTCGATCTCTCGAAACCAACGATTCAGCGGAAGTCGGGCTTCTCCGGCACCGGAGTAGGTGGACGTCTCTAGCTTCACGACGTCATTCGTGGAGATACGGGAGGGAGTTGACACTCACCGATTTCCGTCGGGCGTCGCAGAGCGCAGCAGCGACGTGACGCCGGCTTCTCCTGACACCGGCGCAAGGCGGTGGAGAGCTTCCCACTCGATCCGAGTGAGATGGAGGAAAGCAGCGTGGTCGAGGGCTTGGCTCATTTCGAGCTTTATCGTTGGAAGGACTACGAAGTGCTATCAGGTGTAAGGGGTCACGTATATACCCCGTTACTTGCTTACACTATAGTGTTAAGGAAGCTCGCAATAGGACGACTGAGTCTTATGTTTAAGGAAAAATCAACTCCTACTTTATTTTAGGACAAAAGCCACTCAAATGCACGCCATAGACTAATTGGCTAATAATGGGTCTAGCTTCCCATATATCAGCCAATGGCGTGGCAGCATTTTCAGCACACGCTAGTCATGTGCCGATGCACCTAAATATGTAAAGAAATCTACCTACTTATGCAATGGAGGGGTCCATTACAAGGCACCAATGTCCGCTGCAACTTCATATACCATACCGCTGCTGATTAGTGCGCATTCGAGCGCCCACATGTCTGTCGTCAATATCCTGACGTGGTCCCAGTGCTAGACGTCCTGCTGCAGAGACCAATGTGGCCACAGTCCGGTACCCGCCGGAGGGTCAGTCCGCACGTATCTTTCAGTACCTCGTTTGGCAGCGGATTGCGCTCGATCCGCTCATCTGGCACCCCTCGTCATACATATCTTCGTGTCTGGGTTTCCACAAATTAGATGAGCTTCTCCTCTGTTTGCCACTGCTCCGATCTATGGATCAGGACACCATCTGCCTTTTTCGCTTCCTTTCCACAAGCGAAGACGCAATAATTTCAGTCGGATCAGATTCTGCTTGCGGAAGGGTGTTACGCGTTGAAGAGCGTATAGTCCTTT
>NW_003307443.1:0-11636 GCF_000142945.1 Phytophthora infestans T30-4
GGCATAATCTAGCCCCATGCAGGGACTTACCGGAAGAGTGTACACGTGTCTTGGACTAAGCCATTTCTGCTCTGTTATCTTCTAAGAGCCCTTTCGGCTCCCCCTATCTAATCATTTGCTTCCTTTACAAATATATAATGAGATATAGTCGTTTCGGATCTCTACCGACCCTTCCGCTGGGTTCAGGCGACTGTTGAGCTCAGCGGCCATCCGGATAACATCATCCGGACAGATCGCTGAGTACTTACCGTGATTATTGGTCCCTAAGCTCTGGGTTATCAGACCGAGCCGATTCTTGATCTTAAGTACGTTGGCGTATGGGCGAATCTGGAAATCCCACACCACACTAGTCGATATTCTCGCCACTCGTGCGCTTGAATGTCCAAACGCTCAGGTGGTCCGGCGTTAACATGAGAGCCGTACTCTTCGCTGTCGATCATGTTCTTTGTCTTGATTAGTGGGATATGGACTTCGTGTGGTAATTGCGCTGCGCCGTGAAACAGGTCCAACCGGATCCCAGCTGGAATCATCAAGTCAGTCCCGAGTACCACGTCGACGACTGCACTATTCGCCATGACCCACCTCTCGAAGTCGCTCACCATCTCCCATCCGAGCGTAATCTTGACGCACGCTCGTCGTGTCGTAGACACCTTGCCTTCGCTGATTCCTTGAATGTCAATACGGCGTCCGTGATCAGGTACATCTCGGAGCCGCAACTTCTTGGCAAAGGTGTCAGTGATCACACTAATGTTCGCCCCCGTATCGAGGAGAATCCTCGTCCGCTTGTCGTTGACAGCGCCTTGCACCAGAGCTCTCATTCTGATTCGTCGGTCGAGTTTCTTGGCCGACCACCACCCCTGTCGCTCGCCAGGGTTCAACTTCATCATCTTGGAGTGACCCTTGGGATCGTCTCGCGCTGCACTCGCTACCACGCCGAACGAACCCTCGCTGGTGCCCTCATCAGCATCGGCACACTCCACTCTCTCTCCAACACCTCCACCGAGGATTCTACTCCTCTCCTTATCATTTTCCGTCGCGTTCGCACTTGTTGCGTAATTATCAGGCCATTCACTCTGTCCAATGAAAGCAAATATACACTCTGCTTCCAATGAAGGCTCGGTTAACTGTGGCCGCCCGATAGGGACCAATCCAGTTGTAATTGGCGGGATGCCTAGTTTAAATGGCGTTCCTGAACGACGACCTTGAGCTTTGGTGGGGGCTCCTCCTTCGTGCCTTTGGTACGCACGAATTTGGCAAGGTCTTGGAAGTTACAGAAAAGTTCGCATTGTCCAGCATCGTGGCGTTGTTTGTAGAACTCGCATCGCTTCTTGCTGTAGTGGACAGAGTGACTCATGCCACCGCACACTGCACATAGTCCGTACTGTAGGCGTCTGCTGTCGCGGTTGAAGTCGCGCCGACCGCGTTGGTCCTGATTGAAGCCACGGTCACCACCTTGGTGGTCTTGATTGAAGCCATTCTCGCGATCAGGCGTGTTCCCACATGTCTGACGGTTGTCTGACCGTGCGTAGGTGCCTTCAGCGGCTGCGCGGAGCTCATTTTCATTAGCCTCGGCGAGGTGTCGGTCATTCTTGTCCAATGAGAAATCACCATACGTATTTTCGGACTGGTAGTCGTTATACTTGTCTTCGGCATCGTTGTTGTAAGTGTTCTGATTTTCATTTGAATACTCGATACCCCCTGGAGCAGCTTTACGACCTTCCGATTCAGCTAGTAGGTCATCCACCGTGGCTTTAATGAGCGTCACTGTTGGTTTGTTGCGGTTGTCATCGCGGCGACGGTCACCACACCGATTGTTGCGGGCGTAGGCATCATCGCGTCGCGCATCACGACTCTTGGAGTATCGATACTCACTGCCACGCTTAGTCATTCGCGTCTTGCCCTTGAGAACATCTTCGATGATCTCTTCGAGCTCGTGAATGTCGGTAACCCGAGTATGGTAGAGACTTTCCGCCAACTTGTCACCATCGCACGTTGCCAGGAGCTGCTGTACGTGTTCTTTCGCGTCGCGACCACTCTTCGCGAGGTGTAGACGGGCGTTCCAAGCGTAGCCATTCAGCCTGTTTATATAATCGCACAAATGTTTGTTACGTTCACGCTTTGCAGAGTAGTAACAGGACAGTGCCATCTGCGTGAAATGCGAGCAATAATAGCGGATGAACGCATCGCTCAACCGCTTCCACTTGCGCTTCGTCTTCGTCGGAAGTTGACGAAACCAATGAATGGCTCCGTCCCGGAGACTTAGCTGGAATGGAATACACCATTTGTAGAATCTGTGTGCGTTCCAGTCATTTCGTAGACGAACCCACGGAGCCACTGCATACCGTTCTCCCTCTCGCTGCGAGAGCCTGAGGACGGCTTGATGCGATCCAATGGTCGGTGTGATGCCATTTCAATCCTCGGTGTCTGGTCCGGGTCGTTCAGCTGACGCATCAACTTGGCTTGAGGGTCTTTCTCGTCGAATGTGCGCACCAAAATGTCATCGTCACTTCACGAACCATCGCTGTCAACCTGACGACGTCCAGCACCACTTTTGGAAGCTCGCGCACCGCCCCGGCGACCTAATGAACCCTCGTTACCAGCCTACACGCGTTGCATAGGCTCCCCGAACGTGGCGTAACCATGTGCGAGTCTTGAAAGTACGGTGAAGCTTCGGTAGTGCCAAAGGCACCACGATTGGCTCCACGCTTGGTCGGAGGAGTTTGGTCGAGTCGTTGGGGGTGTTTGCGGCAGTGGAATCGTGGGCAAATCTTCATCATGAACGTTCGGTCGACTCACAGGCTGCTTCCCAGCGCTGATGCCGATAGCGCCAAATGCCTTCCGAAGCTTCTTCCTACATTTCTGGAGAGCAGCTCCGGCCTCATGAGGACGCCAATCTTGGAGCGACATCGTCGATGGGTACGTGTCATTCTCGAAGCCCAGCGACAATAGTAGCGAAACTGAATCCTCGGCAACTTGGCTAGTCGACACCGTGTTGACTGGGTATTGAAGTTCCTGCGCAAGTGCGGGCCAGTCGGCCTCTCTCTTGGGGATGGGCTTGAACAGCTGCATCCACTCATCATTCTGCATCAGCGCTTGTACGCGGTCGAAAACGCGCTTGGCGACTGGTGTATCACCGTTGATAGGTGGGCGAGGTGCTTTCAGCAATGCTGAATGCTTTGCACTCGCCACTGAAAGGTTTAGAACCCTCGGTCCCATCGTCATATTCCTTATAGACCGGTTCTGGTCCCGCGACGTCGTCTAGCTCGTCGGCGAGTTTCCTCGAAAGGGCCCTGGTCGCCCCGCTCAGCCCCGATGATAGCGTGGCCGTCTCCGGTGTCGCTGAGCCTGGCTCTGGAGCCGGCGTCTTGTCTTCGTAATCGTCATAATCGTGGGCGTTAGGACCGATGTCCGCCTCGTCGTCAAAGCTCACCGAAAGCTGGGTGGCGGCTGCGAAGCGTGCAGTCGAGACGTCCGACTTGACCCTCGTGCGAGCTCCGCCAGACTTAGCAGGCGTAGCTGGTACCGTCGGTGTCCTTTCGCCATGCTTCTTGTTTTCTTGTTTTACTGCTCTTCGTCTCTTGGTAGCTCGTAAACGGGAAGACCATACAAACGGTTAACAATGGCCACACGCTGTTCCTGAGTCGCGGCACTAGTTGTGGTGTTGGAATTCCCACGTGAACGCTAACTACATATGTAGTTAGGACGTACCCACAACAATACGTCTGCTAGGATAGCAAACGATGGTTCGGGCGGACCTGAAGAACCCAGTTCTGTGCTAGCACCGCAACAGACTGGACATTGTAAACTACTTATATAGACCAACTAGTTAAAAATACGAGCACTCTACTAGCACGAGCAAAGCTAATAGGTGTTATGAATCCTCGTGGTCCCAACGGCGGAAGGATACCAGGCACGGGTAAGCCATTTACGAGGGCACCGAGTGTTCAACACTCGGTTGGAAGAATAAAAGAAATGCAATACAAGCACTCCCCGTCGTGCAAAAAGGCAACTATAAGCCGTCACATAAAACCTCCAGATAGTAATCGGCCAATATACACAGTCTCTTGGCCTAGCAGGATGAACCCTCGCTACAGAGCTTCGAGCTCACCGACAGGCATAACACGCTAAAATATGCTTGACCAGACGCTTACCTTGAAGCCGGACATCGCTCTGTGTGCTTGAGTTGAAATTCTGCTCCGTATTTATGTTTACCCTTTCGGGTCTATTCCTAATAAGAAGTCCTAATCGTGTATACAACTATCAAGCTAACAATGATTCGTTATGGATCTTCTTGCACGCCAAGCGTCGTCTGTACCGTCGCATGAGTATCTTTAACGGTCCGCGCACTGTCCCAGACGGTGAACGTGCCTTCAAAGGGTCGCGGAGGCTTCCGCGAACTCTTCCCAACCGTCACCGAGGATTCGTACCGTAGATGGTCAGTTCTTGGCCGCTGCATGCGAATCCGGCCAATCTATTATTAATAAGAAGGACAGCCTGGATTGAGTGATATCTGTACCGTATCCAATATTCGCTGGGTGTTCGGTAGTGACGCCGTCGAGTCTCTGGCACCTTGGAGTCACCGTACATCACGTGACCGAGGGTTCGTCGCTTGGACATCTGGGGCGGTGCCGCATCTTTGTCGACGGGCGATTATCCGCAACTCTGGAGAAATCACTACACTACACTACACTAGCCCCCCACAGGGCTCTGGATAGTCTGGTCGCTCGACAGCCGAGGCTTAGTTGCGAACCATTGTTCGTAGATTTCACACTCTCGCTGAAATAACTTTCGGTCTCTGCAGCCTTCAGAAGCCAGCACTTACCAATCTTGGTACTTCTTGGCGTCTAGAAGCACATAGCCGTCACCTCGCGGCAAATCCACATCGCAATCGAGTCGTGTGCTGGTAGGTACACAGTTTGGTCGGACACATTGGTCAATCGAAACCTCTAAGGCCGTCCAGGTCGAAACCTCACCACTGACGGGATTAGCTTGTTCGGCGAATCCACAGTACATGTTCTTCCAGCCCGACTTGACGCTTAGCTAGTCGATATTCTCGCCACTCGTGCGCTTGTATGTCCAAATGCTCAGGTGGGCTGGCGTTAACATGGGAGGCGTACTATTCACTGTTGATCATATTCTTGGTCTTGATTAGTTTACGAGCTACCAAGAGACGAAGAGCAGTAAAACAAGAAAACAAGAAGCATGGCGAAAGGACAACCGACGGTACCAGCTACGCCTGCTAAGTCTGGCGGAGCTCGCAACGAGGGTTCAAGTCCGGACGTCTCGACTGCACGCTTTGCAGCCGCCACCCAGCTTTCGGTGAGCTTTGACGACGAGGCGGACATCGGTCCTAACGCCCACGATTATGACGATTACGAAGACAAGACGCCGGCTCCAGAGCCAGGCTCAGCGACACCGGAGACGGCCACGCTATCATCGGGGCTGAGCGGGGCGACCAGGGCCCTTTCGAGGAAACTCGCCGACGAGCTAGACGACGTCGCGGGACCAGAACCGGTCTATAAGGAATATGACGATGGGACCGAGGGTTCTAAACCTTCAGTGGCGAGTGCAAAGCATTCAGCATTGCTGAAAGCACCTCGCCCACCTATCAACGGTGATACACCAGTCGCCAAGCGCGTTTTCGACCGCGTACAAGCGCTGATGCAGAATGATGAGTGGATGCAGCTGTTCAAGCCCATCCCCAAGAGAGAGGCCGACTGGCCCGCACTTGCGCAGGAACTTCAATACCCAGTCAACACGGTGTCGACTAGCCAAGTTGCCGAGGATTCAGTTTCGCTACTATTGTCGCTGGGCTTCGAGAATGACACGTACCCATCGACGATGTCGCTCCAAGATTGGCGTCCTCATGAGGCCGGAGCTGCTCTCCAGAAATGTAGGAAGAAGCTTCGGAAGGCATTTGGCGCTATCGGCATCAGCGCTGGGAAGCAGCCTGTGAGTCGACCGAACGTTCATGATGAAGATTTGCCCACGATTCCACTGCCGCAAACACCCCCAACGACTCGACCAAACTCCTCCGACCAAGCGTGGAGCCAATCGTGGTGCCTTTGGCACTACCGAAGCTTCACCGTACTTTCAAGACTCGCACATGGTTACGCCACGTTCGGGGAGCCTATGCAACGCGTGTAGGCTGGTAACGAGGGTTCATTAGGTCGCCGGGGCGGTGCGCGAGCTTCCAAAAGTGGTGCTGGACGTCGTCAGGTTGACAGCGATGGTTCGTGAAGTGACGATGACATTTTGGTGCGCACATTCGACGAGAAAGACCCTCAAGCCAAGTTGATGCGTCAGCTGAACGACCCGGACCAGACACCGAGGATTGAAATGGCATCACACCGACCATTGGATCGCATCAAGCCGTCCTCAGGCTCTCGCAGCGAGAGGGAGAACGGTATGCAGTGGCTCCGTGGGTTCGTCTACGAAATGACTGGAACGCACACAGATTCTACAAATGGTGTATTCCATTCCAGCTAAGTCTACGGGACGGAGCCATTCATTGCTTTCGTCAACTTCCGACGAAGACGAAGCGCAAGTGGAAGCGGTTGAGCGATGCGTTCATCCGCTATTATTGCTCGCATTTCACGCAGATGGCACTGTCCTGTTACTACTCTGCAAAGCGTGAACGTAACAAACATTTGTGCGATTATATAAACAGGCTGAATGGCTACGCTTGGAACGCCCGTCTACACCTCGCGAAGAGTGGTCGCGACGCGAAAGAACACGTACAGCAGCTCCTGGCAACGTGCGATGGTGACAAGTTGGCGGAAAGTCTCTACCATACTCGGGTTACCGACATTCACGAGCTCGAAGAGATCATCGAAGATGTTCTCAAGGGCAAGACGCGAATGACTAAGCGTGGCAGTGAGTATCGATACTCCAAGAGTCGTGATGCGCGACGCGATGATGCCTACGCCCGCAACAATCGGTGTGGTGACCGTCGCCGCGATGACAACCGCAACAAACCAACAGTGACGCTCATTAAAGCCACGGTGGATGACCTACTAGCTGAATCGGAAGGTCGTAAAGCTGCTCCAGGGGGTATCGAGTATTCAAATGAAAATCAGAACACTTACAACAACGATGCCGAAGACAAGTATAACGACTACCAGTCCGAAAATACGTATGGTGATTTCTCATTGGACAAGAATGACCGACACCTCGCCGAGGCTAATGAAAATGAGCTCCGCGCAGCCGCTGAAGGCACCTACGCACGGTCAGACAACCGTCAGACATGTGGGAACACGCCTGATCGCGAGAATGGCTTCAATCAAGACCACCAAGGTGGTGACCGTGGCTTCAATCAGGACCAACGCGGTCGGCGCGACTTCAACCGCGACAGCAGACGCCTACAGTACGGACTATGTGCAGTGTGCGGTGGCATGAGTCACTCTGTCCACTACAGCAAGAAGCGATGCGAGTTCTACAAACAACGCCACGATGCTGGACAATGCGAACTTTTCTGTAACTTCCAAGACCTTGCCAAATTCGTGCGTACCAAAGGCACGAAGGAGGAGCCCCCACCAAAGCTCAAGGTCGTCGTTCAGGAACGCCATTTAAACTAGGCATCCCGCCAATTACAACTGGATTGGTCCCTATCGGGCGGCCACAGTTAACCGAGCCTTCATTGGAAGCAGAGTGTATATTTGCTTTCATTGGACAGAGTGAATGGCCTGATAATTACGCAACAAGTGCGAACGCGACGGAAAATGATAAGGAGAGGAGTAGAATCCTCGGTGGAGGTGTTGGAGAGAGAGTGGAGTGTGCCGATGCTGATGAGGGCACCAGCGAGGGTTCGTTCGGCGTGGTAGCGAGTGCAGCGCGAGACGATCCCAAGGGTCACTCCAAGATGATGAAGTTGAACCCTGGCGAGCGACAGGGGTGGTGGTCGGCCAAGAAACTCGACCGACGAATCAGAATGAGAGCTCTGGTGCAAGGCGCTGTCAACGACAAGCGGACGAGGATTCTCCTCGATACGGGGGCGAACATTAGTGTGATCACTGACACCTTTGCCAAGACGTTGCGGCTCCGAGATGTACCTGATCACGGACGCCGTATTGACATTCAAGGAATCAGCGAAGGCAAGGTGTCTACGACGCGACGAGCGTGCGTCAAGATTACGCTCGGATGGGAGATGGTGAACGTCTTCGAGAGGTGGGTCATGGCGCATAGTGCAGTTCGTCGACGTGGTACTCGGGAACGAATTGATGATACCAGCTGGGATTCGGTTGGACCTGTTTCACGGCGCAGCGCAATTGCCGCACGAAGTCCATATCCCACTAATCAAAACCAAGAATATGATCGACAGTGAATAGTACGCCTCCCATGTTAACGCCGGCCCACCTGAGCATTTGGACATACAAGCGCACGAGTGGCGAGAATATCGACTAGCGAAACGTCAAGTCGGGCTGGAGGAACACGTACTGTGGGTTCGTCGAACGAACAAGCTAATCCCGTCAGTGGTGAGGTTTCGACCTGGACGGCCTTAGAGGTTTCGATTGACCAATGTGTCCGACCAAACTGTGTACCTACCAGCACACGACTCGTGATTTCTACAGAGCTGCGGGTAATCGCCCGTCGACATAGATGCGGCACCGCCCAAGATGTTCAAGCGACGAACCCTCGGTCACGTGATGTACGGTGACTTCAAGGTGCCAGAGACTCGACGGCGTCGCTACCGAACACCCAGCGAATATTGGATACGGTACAGATACCACTCAATCCAGGCTGTCCTTCTTATTAATAATGGACTGGCCGGATTCGCATGCAACGGCCAAGAACTAACCATCTACGGTACGAGCCCTCGGTGACGGTTGGGATGAGTTAGCGGAAGACTCAGCGACCCTGTGAAGGCATGTTCACCGTCTGGGACAGGGCGCGAGCTGTTAAAGATGCTCATGCGACGAAGCAGACTACGCTTGACGTGCAAGAAGATCCATAACGAATCATTGTTTTTTAGCTTGATAGTTGTATACACGATTAGGACTTCTTATTAGGAATAGACCCGAAAGGGTAAACATAAATACGGAACAGAATTTCAGCTCAAGCACACAGAGCAACGTCCGGCTTCAAGGTAAGCGTCTGGTGAAGCTTGTTTGAGTGCGAGATCTACGAACAATGACTCGCAACTCAGCCTTCGGCAGTCGAGCGACCACATTATCCAGTGCCCCCTGGGGTGCTAGAAAGACCCTCCGACGACTCGCTAATGAACACTGGTAATCGTCTGACGTGTGCCGAGCGCTGGACAATGATCATGGAGGAACGGGAGCGAGTGGAAGCCTGTCTGGCGTCTGGTGTGGCAGCCGGGGAAACGGATGATGTCCAATATTCCGGAAATTCTTTTGGACACTTACACGATAGTGCATGGTAAAGGAAATAATGCAAACAAAATCTCGGCATCGCGTACACACGATCTACTGAGCTCGGTAAACGTTGTGCATACGCCAACGACTGCTCGTTTCGAGTCTGGGGTGACAACTAAAGCGACAAGTAACAGCACTGGATCAGATGGAGTCACTGGTCTAGACGATGTTGTCTCGGCCTTCTGCGCAGCCAAATTTGCGAAGGAATCATCGGTGGCTGGTCCAGAGGATGCAGACCTCGCACTGAAGGTGGTGAGCCCGGATCCGAGCGTTCGTTGCGAGATTGGAGCGAATGCCGAACTGACAAGCCAACGGTCAGTCGAGTCAGAGAACAGAAGTCAACAGCCCAATATGTCGGCTGCCTGCGCATTCAACATTGCGAACAAAGACTCGGCAGGTGGCACAGAGATGGGAAACCAGGATGGGAAGGAGATGGACCCTGTTCAAATCGAAGCGGATATCGACGCTGAGTCGAGAGAATAGTACGTAGCGACTTTGGATCTCGGTTGTTCGCGTGTTAACAATCGAAGGTAATGAAGCAACGGAGGACACAAGAAGTGATTTATGCGAACACCCGGCTAACAACATTGGCCTTGAAGACAACGCAAAGGAGGAGGCATTCCTGCCAGATGTGGTGTAGTAGAACACACAAATATCGTCAGATGTGGATTCCTTACACAAACCACAACGAATCGCCGAGTTAGGTCGGCGGTTTGTATGGCCTGCGCAGAGGGTGGTCCCCTCGCGGTCCGGCCCTTCCGGGACAGACGAGTGGCTCGTTTCCACTCGGTTCCGACTAACCAAGTCAGATCACTTCCGAGACTCCGCCGAGTTTGGTTCGGCTGAGCTCGTTCACAACCCTGTGCCCTCCACCAAAGGATGGACGACGGCGCGCGAGCGCTTTTACAGGTCACCGAGCGCAGAGGCTGCTCAGCTAGAAGTGTTACGGCACCCGGGCTATCCGACGTACCGGCCCGCTGAATATGCGGGACTTTCTTTCGCGCGTAGCGAGACTTTGTCCTACCCGGACCGACCTAATCTCTTGGCGCTACCAGTCAATACTCTACAAGCTATGCCTCTCGAGTATTGACGGCAGGCATAATCCAGCCCTATGCAGGGACTTACCGGAAAAGTGTACACTTGTCTTGGACTAGGAAAATTCTGCTCTGTTATCTTCTGGGAGCCTTTTCGGCTCCTCCTATTTAATCCTATGCTTCTCATACAAATATCTAGTGAAATGTAGTCGTTTCGGATCTCTACCGACTCTTCAGGCGGCCGTTGAGCTCAGCGGCTATCCGGATAGCATATCCGGACAGATCGCCGAGTACTTACCGTGATCCTTGGCTCCTAAGCTCTGGGTTATCAGACCGAACCGATTCTTGACCTAAAGTAGGGCGGCGTATGGTCGAATCTGGAAATCCCTACACCACAACTGCCCCGGTTATGATACGAGCCGAGCTGGTGAGTGTCTTAATCCTTCATTTTTTTCTGCCACCGTTGGTCCGTACTCGGCTAATGACGTCTCGCGGCTCCCCACCACCTTCTTTGGTACGTTCGTTGCTTCCGCTGTCACTCACTTGGCAGCTCCTTACTCTTCGCATGTTGTTCTAGCACAACCCGTGGAACCATCCTTCTTCTCCAACTCCTCGTCGAGGTGAAGGCGTGCCAGCTGAGTCGATTCCTCGACCCGTCGGTACTCGTGGGGTCAGCGACCGGCATGAAGCTGGGCTGGTCGACCTGACAACTTCCCATGAGTCTGACGCGGAGTCGGCGGGGTCTTCTCGCGTGCGCCTTCCTGGTCCACCGAGCTTGCCAGGCGACACCACTTCGGGCGCCACCAATCAGCCAAGCTCGGCTGCTCCAGTGAGTCTTGACTCCCTCATGGCCAGAATTAACGAGCAAGGGCATGATCGCCGAAAAGAATTGACCTTCTTGGCGAGGCTCATGGCTTACGGATTCACTCGTTCCGTGGAACCCTCCGATCCTGTACAGCGGCGAGCGATTTTGCATGCTGCTTCCGCGGGGGAACTGTTGGATATCCTGAAAGGCAATTACGCCGCTCTTGATTACCCCAAGATCATCGGCGATCTCCAAGCTGACAACCAAGCTGTTCAGGAGGAGAACCGCGCATTGACTCGGCGACTGGACTCGCTTGCTCTCAGCCATGTCGACTTGTCAACTCAGCTCTCGTCGGCTCAGCAGCAAGTGTCTCGATTGGAGGCTGCTGCCAAGCAATCGGCTAATCTCCTCGCGTCGCTGCGG
>NW_003307444.1:0-11805 GCF_000142945.1 Phytophthora infestans T30-4
ATGGATCCATATCGAGAACAGTGAACTGTTCGAGGCTGTCAATGTCTTCAAACTTGACAGCCAGATCCACTTGGACGTTGGGGACAGTGACGACCTTCCCGTCGGCCAGTCGCACTGACACCGTCCCGTTGCCCTTGCTTTCTCGCAAAGCTTCGGACAACTTGTTGCTGTTACGAGCAACCGTCTGGCGGCGTGCGAAATTCTTCGACGCGCCGGAGTCAGATCAAGATTCGCCATCTCCCTAAGGAGATGGTCGTTGTCATCTCGCATAACGTCTCGTTGACGGGAGGCGCGATCCAGCCGTCCGGTCAGGTCGCGGATCTCGACCGCCTGATCAGCCAACAGGAGTCGCAGGTCCTGCGACCGAGAGGCTGCACGGTGCTCCCATCCCTGGATTTCCATAGCCTGGTCATGGACTTGGGCCCGCAAGGTCTGAAGTTGGGTAGCGTGTAGGGACGCAGCTTGGTCTTGGGCATCTTGAGCCGTCTGGAGCTCCGCCGTCAGGGTTTGCACCTGATCGGAAAGAGCCTGGGCTAGAACCCGCAGATCGGTGGGCGACATAGAACCGGAGGGGTAGTGGATGGGGCTTTGCCCGACGATTTGCCGGTACGCTTGGCGGGAGACATGTGTCGCGAAGGGGAGAAAGCGGTTGTGGATGCTAGTAATGCACGCCGTGAACGCTGTTGTGCAGCGCCGACAACGTACAGGAGGCGATTGTGGTGAAGTGCTTTTTCAGAAATAAGAGAACGGGCCTGACGCGGGGTCACTATCCCGAATCAGTGACAATTTCAAGTGATTAGAGAGGATTTGGGTTGGCTGGCACGGATGCAAGTTGCCTGTGCTGGATTAGCCATGGCGAGCAGCACCCCGTATGGAATGACGATGGATCTGATATGAGCGACGTACGAGAAGGCAAGATCCACCAAGACTTACCTCGGATCCACCCTTACCTGGATTCACTAAGATGGATATGGGATATACTATACAAGAGTGGATCGAGTGTGGATCCTATGAAGGAAGGATGGTCGGTGCCCTCTGAAGATGGATCTAGTAGCCACGGCTAATGAAGAGTCAAGATCCACCGCGAGGTACCCCGGATCCCATACTTCCGAGTTCGGATCCAAGGAGGGAGGATCCCGCCTGGAGGGACCTGGATCCAGGGTATAGGGATGATGGATACAGTGGATCTCGGAACTTTCGTGGGACAATGGAGATCACAGACGGTTGCGAGATGATGTTGGATGATGGGAGAGCTCAGATCGACGACGAGTGCAAACTTACAGTGAAGTGGATCCAAGCGACCTGGATCCGGATGAGTGTACCCATAATAGGGTGACCATGATGATTACGTCATGGATCCGGTGGATCTGAAGATAATACAGCTGGGATGATGGGTCAAGGGAAGAAGGGACATGCAGCCGAGCCTGGTAAGGGATTTAGCAGATGAAAGACATAGAAGGTAGAAATCCAGGCAGGTATAGACTTAAATATCAATACAGACCTCAATTTGCACAGTAACACGTAAGTGCCTTCCTGCCCTCAAGAACCGGAACTACATTGGCCGTACGAGCTAGGAGAAGGTTGGGAATTGCGAATCTAGTGTTGGTAGTGATAACTGGATAATACATTGGCCAGATCCTACAACCTAGTGAGCTTTTCCTTTACTTGTGCAGATCCGACAGGTTAACCGAATTTACTACTTGGTCGGTTACACCCTAGAGGTTCTCAACTTTCAAGATCCTGTCACAGGAGGCGGCAAGTACGACGCAAAGGAACTACAAAGGCAAGGGAACACACCCGCAAGGCAACCCTACGGCCAGATCCACGATCTAGGCCCCGGATCCGTAAGCTCGAATATTCGCTTAGGATACGGAACCATCCACGGACGCAGAGTGAAGATTTTCCACTGCTGCTCCACCCCATCCCCACGTCTCGCCAAGACGCTCAAGCTTCACCACTTGAACTCTTCGGAAGTTACCGAGAGAGCAAGATCCCGCCCTACCGACGGGTACACAAGGTGAGGAAAGTTCAGCAGAACACGGATCATCGGGGGACCCCCTCCGTTAGTCGGTGTCTGGGTGCAGTTGGTAAGCTGGATCCGGCAATCTCGCAGATTTTGCTGATCCCGCTACACCACAAACATATTGTGAATAATATGGATAACAACAGATGCACCGTTATTCACCACAATCGTCACGGTCCCATGGCCAAGCGGGACAGCCGCAAAAAAAATCGGAATCCACGCACTCTGTCAATTTGCTGGTCCGAGAACGGTTTGTACTCGGTGATGTAGCACGTACAACTCCCAAACGGCATGTTCCTCAACATTGTGATCCCATTGAGCAGGTTATTACCATGCAACCAGTATAATCGCCATCTCTGGGGAAGGTGACGTGGCAGGAGCAGGCACCACCGAGAGTGATGAACCAGAACAGCTCATAACCCTGCTATGCGTTCAGTGACTGTGTAGGTCTGCCCGTAGACGTAAGCTAGGAGCCCGATGTAGCGCAAACCCGGTTTATTATTACCTACTAGTGATCAGCTCTTTCGTCACTAATGCGTCACTTTCTTGTCACAGGAAGACTGAGCTGTCAAAAAGCAAATATAATGTAAGAAACTCCAGTGACCTTCACTCACGGATCGCCTGTCGGGTCTCTCCTGTGGGAGCTGCATTGGAGCAGGTGCTGCTTCAACTGGAAGATCATACTGAATTTACGACACTTGAAACCAGCCAGCACTTCCGAGCTCACAGGACCAACAATTACAATCGTACCTACAGCCGTCAAACTGAACACGTTAGAGTTGTTAGGTAGTCATCCTCGATTCTACTCCGACAACAACACCTTACAACACCCGCACCGCGAGCTCAATAACTAGCAAAATCGGGCCGATCATGAGAAGCTCAGCTTTCCCCACTCATCATGATGAAGACTGTTGAAAGCTGGGGAATACTGTGACAGGGCTCTGTCAGCTTCGATCTTTTTCTTAATCTCCATTATCCGATCAGCATTATTTATTTGACAATCGAGACGATGGTCTAGAGCTCCGGGTTCGGGGAGAGCCGAGTCCTGTTTGAGATTACTAACAACTCGTGGGGTCCGGACTGGGGGCGATGTCTTTGACGCCCGACTCCTGTACCTGTGCGCACACAGCAACGAGAGCTCATCCGGCTTTCCCGTCGCTACCCGGAATCTTTCTCGGCTCTGTTCGGTGGCATCGATCACCGACTGGGGGTTTTATTCGACTACGCGTGTACCAACTGGAAGTCGGTCAGTGACTGGCTCTTATTGTTTGGCGTGGACTCGATCGGAGACTCGAACCGCCCCTCGTTCGATAGTGAGCATACCTGGACTCTGATATCACACAAAATACCGGCTACAACTGGGGAGCCAGAGTGACGAACGGGTGAAGGTGTTGCTGCTGGCTATTGATGATGCGAGGCCGCTGTTGGAGAAGGAGGACTCGAACGCAATCAATTACTTCCGTCATTTGCGAAGAAACGGGTTCCTTTCACAGCTTCCGAATCGACTTGCAAGCTAAGCATAACTGCAACAATTGCTTCAACATTTAAGCTAAAAGAACATGTATTCTACCGTCTGGCAAAACTCGACACCACGCTCGCGCACCGGAATAACGGGGCACGCCCATCGACTCTAGGTGCTCTCGTATATTCAATCCAGTCGAGCTAATTCTTTGCTAAACTCGTCCGAAAATTGTCTTACTTCTGGCGGATACTTCTGTGCTTTACAACGGTAAGGGTTGGCTCCAGGCTTTAGACGGTCCACATCGGTGGCATCCGCGCAGGTGGGGCATCACCCAGCCTCAACCGCAGGGAACCCAAAAAAATAATATGCGTTAAAATTAATCCTAATTTTTTAATTTAATTATTAATTTATGGCTGTCAACAACGGGAACAACCCCAATTGAGTAAGGTCTAGTCAAGTTACAGCGTGGGGACGCGCTGAACGTCGCGGAAAGATTAGCCTGCGCTGAACTTAGGTCGCCTGATCTCGAACGGTCGTCTTCAAGAAACGCAATTGCGCACTACGTCGACGTCGCGTACATCCCGCCAACGTCTAGCGAGTGTGAGTGCTTCTTCTCTCTCGCTAAGCTGGTGCTGTCTGATCTACGGAAGCGAATGTCTTCAGCCAGGCTCGAGAATATAATTTTATTGAACTACAATCGTGACTTGCGAAGTTTTGCAAATAATTGAATTATTAATTTTCTCAGCTCACATCGATGTATTAATTTAAGTATTGCATTTTCGGGTTCCCTGCTCAACCGCCATATATCGAACTGCGTAGCCATTCTTTGAAGTGCTGGTACCAAATCTGCAGGAAAACTAACTATTACGGCCTTCTTAATCAGAACCTCCACAGCGGCCCAATGTTCATCAGTCAGATTCACGCTACTTTCAATTTGAAGCTCATCGATAGCATCGAACTGGTCATCTTCTACATTCTGTACAGCATTAGCTACAAACACGTCAAGTCGGCGTCGAACGCCAATCCCTAACATTGTTAGCACACCCCATACAATGTTGATACGTTCGTGTACACTAGACACAATCATTATGATACATAGTACTTGAGTTCAGCATACTAATGTGTGCATGATTAATGTGTCGCTGTGCCAAAATCAATTGTTTTATTGGAGCCGTGGTGTAAACTGCATTTAAAATCGGCAATCGTTAGCTCATGTAGCCTTATTTGTGTGACAACAGGAACGACATATCTCAATAGCACGCTCAAACTCTAAAATTTGAGTGAGCTACAGCCACCGACGTGGGTGCGTGGTCTAATGTGGCGCGGAGTGTATATAGCCATCTTCCAACACAATCGAGCGGGTATGTGTCGGCAGGCACTCAGCTAGTCGACATAGACTAGCGGTTCTTCCCCGCGGGAGGCAAACCGCCTTTCTGACTCTGCTTCGCCTCAAGCAGGTCGCGATCCTCTTTTGTCGCTGTCGGGCAACTGCTGAGGTAATGAGCCCCACCACAGTGAAAGCACTCAGTCTGTGGGGCACCTTTCTTGCCTTTCAAACCCTTTTTCTCAACCGGTTTATTTGTTTGTTCTCCACGGGAAAGACGTCTTCGAACCTTTGTCGGGCTGTTGCTGCTGTTCGCTATTTGGAAATTTCCTCTGGAAGCCTTGTTGCTGATGGCCCTTCACCTTCGGCTTAATGTGGGGTCTCTTTTTGCCGGTTCAGGGCACGCTCCTCGATCGCTTGCTCGAGTGCTTGCTGATGAATTGGCTAAGAAATCTTCGGAATACTCGTCTAAGCCTCAGGGAAGCGGTAGTCAATTTCGTTCTTAGTTTTTGCTTGTAGCTTTGAGAGGCAGTGAGCTGATCAACACTTTGTATTTTTTTCTTTGACCCCTATCTCACTTTGAAAGACACTAACAAATTCATACTTCTTGATGAGTAAGTTACACAAGAGAAAATATTTGATCACGAGCGAGAGCCAATACCACTGTTGCTCATGTCCATCATTAACTCTTTTGCGAATAACTCGCTGACGGGTGGAAGAGCTTAGCTCTGGTGTCTGTAAGTCGTAGCATGTATCTTTTATCCAACAAGAAACGGTACGTCAGATCGCCAATTGCCACTCCTCAATTTGCTTCACACAAGGTTCCAACATATCTTTGTTAAATGAAGCTCGGATGCTTTTCATTATCGCACCGATGTCTTCTTTCCCGTTCTTACAGCGCTCTTTGACCACGTCCTCATACTCCTTACGGGGTTTTAGTCATCATCTCACGCCTCCGACGTCACCTTTGGCGCAGTCACTATTGAGAAGATTGGCTTCGGGAGCTGGGATACGCTAGTCTTGCTCGCTGGCTTAGTCGCATGTGCCTTCTCTACTTAGGAACTTGTCTCGGTCACGTTTCCTTTGTCAACGTGGTCCCGGTTGACGTCGCTGGTCGTAGACGCCATGTTGCTGTCCAATCAGTAACTTCTAGTCGCAGACTTAACAGCTAAGGAATTCTTAGTAGTAGGTCTAGATAGAAAGCTACTGCAAGGAAAGCTGACGCTTGCTGTGAGCCCAATTCTATTGTGAGTCCTATCTCGTAAGTTCTAAAGTGAAAACGTAGTTTGCTAGATCTCTAGTCGTTTCTAATTGCTATCTTCTGTTGCCAACTTGGCATCGCAGGTATGCGATGCCCAGTGAGCGGGAAAGGCTTGCTTTCGGGATCCCCACTACACTACTGGGACGTCGAACGGCAAGCGTTTTCCCGCGCGATCAGGAAGACGCAGACCTTTATATCCCAATTTTCTGTCAAAGAACAGTAGATGTGTCGCTCACCTTGAAAAAATAACTACGAACGAAGACAATGGCGACTAGGAGTTCCCTCACTCAGCTCTTGACAGTCTAACGCCTGCGAGTGTGCTCCAAGTGAGCGCTGACGATAGTACTAAACACGAGCTGTCGCCGACAACTTGTTGGAGCTCTTCCTTTGCAAGATGATCAGAATTTACGTGAGTCTACCTTAAACCAGCTCAAAATATCCCGCTCAGTCGTATGCCATTGACAATGATGGACATAAGAGATCGTACTCGTTGTGTCTTCGAGGAATGTGTCGGTCACCCGAGCAGAATCATGAAGCAGCGGTGAAATGCTGGCCATTCATGATGTCCGCGAAAAATTCAGAGCAACTCGCAGGTAGTGCCGATTCGACATGGCAACTTACATTTGCAAGCATGAACGCAGCGCTGTATTAGATGTTATGCTACAGCTGACTCGAAGCAAAAATAAAAAAAACTCAGTTTTTTTGTTGAGCTGCTTTGTTTCAGTGAAAACAGGAGTGGCAAGAAAAGTGCAACAAAGCGATTTATTTTCATTAAGCGGATAATGCCGAATAGAGTGCTTTTCTAAATAGTATACCTAGACCAAATTGTGTACCGTTTTGGCGGTACTCAAATAATAGTGTACCGTACCAAATATAATACCATCACCACCAGCCACCAATGACCAGAACAAACAGTTTTCTTGGTCGGCTCTCTTTATTCTAAGTTTTACCAGTCCCTACAAGCCTTCAGCAGCCAAACTACTCCCAGTGAAGATGCCGTCGTCACGCACGACCAAGTCAATGGCCGAGAAGAAAGAGGTCGCTCAGTGGATCGAGAAAAACGGCGGTGTGCCCACCCCAGCCGCTGTTTACTTCAAGAACGAGCGCGGCTGGAAGGTTTCCGAAGCTCAGGTGCGCTACTGGTGGAAGAAGCGCACCGCTATCAAGGCCGCGCCGGCGCTACGCAGCCGCCTGACTGGGGCGGGCGCTAAGCCACGGCTCTCCGAGCTCGATGATATCCTGTTCGATCAAGTGCTGTTTCGCCGGTCTGCAATAGAGAAAGTCTCTTGTGATTGGATTCGCGACGCTGGGCAGTGGCTTGCCGCATCTGAGCTGGGCGATACAGATTTCGTTGCGTCGGACCGCTGCGTCAACGGCTTCATGCGTCAGCATGGGCTGTCGCTGCGCCGCACCACGAATCTTACCGTGCAAACCGATGACGTGTTGACCGACCGAGCGGTAAGCTTTCTAAGCTATCTCACGTCACGCATTGATGGGCTTAGCGACGATCACACCATCCTGATGGACGAGACGGCAGTCTACTTCGAGGACCCGCGCCGCCAGACGGTGGGCCAAGCTGGAGCTCGCCACGTCGTGCTAAAGTCTATGGGATTTGCTTCAATGCGGGTGACGGCTATGCTGGCCGTCACGGCAACCGGCCGCAAGCTGCTCCCGCTGGTTGTTTGGAAAAAGGCTAAGCAGGATGGCAAGATTGAGCGCTACGGTAACGTCCACGTCGTAAACCAACCCAAGGCATGGGTTGACTTGGCGCTTCTCACTCGTTGGCTGGATCTGGTCTTTCCGCCCATTTTGACACGTACACGCAGGGAAAAGTGCCGGTCTGGGACAGCATGCGTGCTCACGTCTCTAAGATGGTGAAAGCTCGGTGCGCCACGAAAGGGGTGCAGATGTTCGTCATCCCAGGGGGACTGACACCCTACGTGCAAGCGGGAGATATCGGGATCTACAAGTCGTTCAAGGACAAACTGTCGCCCATCATTGACAGCTGGAAGAAGTCTGATGCTGTGCTCTACACTCGCGGAGGAAATCCAAAGCCACCATCGGTTGAGACCGTGGCGAACTGGGTGAACGTCGCTTGGCGCGATGTTCCAACTGATGTCGTTGAGCGCTCGGTGGCAGCAGCTGGGTTTTCTCCAAGATTTGGAGATTGGCATGTGGCGCGACACGACGTTTACGGCGAGCTCTTTTGCTCAAAGTGGAAGGAGCGCATTATAGAAAATTCTGATGACGTGAGCGACAGCGGAGGTGCCCTCAGTGAGGACTGTTTCGATGAGTTTGCGATTTGGGACAGCGAAGAGTCTGTGTAGGACTAGAATTAGTGTACCGGTCCAATTTGAGCTCCTTTTGGTAGCTGAAGGTATGATACCGGAATTGTGTACCGTTCACAAATTGGCATTATCCGTAAATAAAATAAATCGCTTTGTTGCTTTTTCTTGTAATTATTTTCATTTCAGAATTTCAAGGAATAATTTAATAAGAGGGACTATGTTGCTTGTTGTCAGTTACTGATCACTAACGAACACTTCGTGAAATTCTACAAGAAAGGCCAATATGTGTGAGTAGCGTTCATGTAGACGACAAAACACGAGGAGGAAGGACGAACGAATTGTGACTATAATTTCGAGGGCAACCAAGACAAGTGCGATCTCCTAGCTGGGCCGATCTTCCAAAGTCAAGAAGAGACCAAAGGACGTTCAGACACTTCATTTCCGCTCTTACTCAGCCGATCGGAAGCATCTCAAACGCGACAGGGCCAGTGTAAGGCAAAGCCCAGCGAATGACGGATACGGAGTCACGACCTAGTCATGTAAAACTCCGATACCGAGCGTTGGCCTATGTCCGTCGAATTGGACGACAACGTCGACCGGTTAGAGCAGCAACCCCTCGCAGCTTTGCTGGCACGGGTGAAGAGCGCAGTATCAAAAACCTCAGCGGGCGACGTTCGATTGCTCAAATTAGTAGCAAACGAGGTTTCGCAGACACTGGCGGGCTTTTAAGTGGCAGTCGCAAGAGCTCTACAGAATCCGGATCAAAATCTCAACTGAATTGCCTCAATTCCAACGGTCGGGATTCCACATGGAGAGAAAATAAGGTCAATACACGAAGCCGGAGAGGTAGCAGCAAAGCACGAAGGGGGCCCAACACACCTCAAGCGAATGCTGGCAAACGTCGTCACCAGTTCCTAATGTCACATCAGAACCACGACGGACTAAGATTTGGTCTATTCTGTGGATGCAGCATCGAGCACGATGCAATCGACCCCAACGCCACGACTCGCAATGAGAAACACTATATTGATACACGTTCGGGAGGTGCCCAAGCTACCGGTTTTGATAGTGGATTCGGCTTTACGTGTACCAGCCCAGTAGCCTGCCCGCCACCTCTCGGCCTTGAACTCACGCGTACGGCTTCTACAACCCTTCAGCTACGATCTCGGGATGGACGGAGGAGTTTAAAGCTCGCACTTAGCGGCAATAGCGCGATGGGGCTCAAACGTAAAGCACCATCGGTGTCTTCTGGATACCCGTCTTATACTCCTAGCACACCACCATCGGCGTTCGTGAGCGACTTTACCTCACCAAGCACCTTGAAAAACACAAGAAATCGCTCGCGTGTGTCAGTCGGGTGTAACGGGTGGTTCATGAATGACGACGACCCGGCCATCGTGGGCTGGTACCGACATCGTAGTAGCGACGAAGGCAACCCCATCACACAGCGTGCGGGGTTGGCTCAGGCTTCTCGAGATAGCGATGCAGAATTTGCCAGGGACTTGCCGAAAAGGTACAAGACAAACACTTACGTATTACACCTGCAGAACCGTTTTTGTAAAGATCCGCATCGTCCTCTAAAGGCGATCAAGACGACTTTTCCAACGGCGGAATCGCATTGGTACCTTTACCATTGGTAATACAGTGTACCAATGCATCGACCACTTCTTCTCCCTCTGATCGGCTTCAAAGTCTTTTGACTCTGCCTACTCAGTGTGTGACTCGGATCCGAAGAGAAGGCAAACACAGATCTCGAGTATGCGACGTTGATAAAGTTGGCAAGTAACGCAAAGCTCGATTCAGCGTGTCGGCCTCGATATAGAACGCATACGTTCACTTGGCACTTGCTCGGCGACATGTACGGCCACCAACAATGCCAGAAAAGCTTCAACGGAAGAGCTTTAACGGTCACCAGCGCGGAACACGCAAGATACTATGCGTCGCAGCGTGCGGTGGCTACAAAACACTGAGTCTTAGCAAGTTAAAGTTGGCGGGATTAAAAATAATTAATCGCGCTCTGAAAGTATCCGGTTGCAATCGACCTTGACGCAAAGGCTGCACTCTCCCTAATTTGGGA
The DNA here is from genome assembly GCF_000142945.1 of Phytophthora infestans T30-4. Taxonomy (NCBI): domain Eukaryota; phylum Oomycota; class Peronosporomycetes; order Peronosporales; family Peronosporaceae; genus Phytophthora; species Phytophthora infestans. Next base: position 10,436 of record NW_003307444.1, read on the forward strand.
GATGCACAGAAACCGTATACATGTATCGCGAAGTCAGACTTGCATGTGAGTCGGGGTGAGGATACAGTAGTCACATGGGATCTCTATGTCGAAAACGGCTGAGCTTGAAAAGTAGTTCTGTACCCGATTGGCTCTTCGCTCTAATATCGTCGACCTGTTCAAGCTATCCGTATTGGATACTTACCACACGGCAATGGGAGCCCGTTGAACTCTTTCCGCCGATGTGTGCTGCAGGCTGCAGCTGCTGAAATTACCCCGCAGAGATGCGGAGCAATGGCGATGTGCTTTTGATGAGCTGAGAGCGGACACTAAAAATAACGTTCCAATTGAATGATGCTGTACATTTCACTTGACAGCTCTAACTGCAGCTTCATGCAGTACATTGTATCTTGGCCGGCGCAACCCTGAACACTGTACAGTACAGTGTACAGTACGCCATACATGACATGTATTACGAGCGCATTTACGCGTAAATACGCGTCAGTTCAAGCACCTCTATCAGCAGATCCAGATCCAGGACCTGGAGCCAGGTGTGCACCTGAGGTGAAACCTTCACTGAAATGGCCAAACCGACTCCTCACTGATTTGCAACACGGCCACCGCATGGTGATTTTGTCAGAGCTCCCACCGTGGTAAGCCCAATTACCGGAGCAGGTCACGTTCGGAGGTTAGCATCACTCGCGCTGTGACCTCCTTAGGGCTCATTTTACAATTGATCTCCTGGCGCTCAAGTCTCAATCTTCCAAGCCCCTCAACCATGGCCAAAAAGCCGTTCTTCACCGCCGAGGACGCCAAGACGTCCTTCAACCTCTTCTGCTGCATCTACGGCATTGGAACGCTTGGTATGCCTGGCAACTTCGCCCGCGCTGGACCAACCATCGCTGTTGTAGCCATGGCCTTCATGGCCTTCGCCAACATCTACTCGTCCGTCGCCATGTCCAAGGTCATTCTGCTCGCCCCCACGTCTGTCAAGACTTTCGGTGACCTCGGAGAATGGGCAATGGGTCAGTGGGGTCGTTGGCTCTGCATCATCTCCCAAATGGGTTCGTGCCTTTTGATCCCGTGCGTGTTCCTCGTGCTCGGGGGCTCACTGCTCGACGGTCTCTTCCCGGACGCCTTTGAGCAATCTACTTGGACCATTCTAATGGCACTGACGGTACTTCCAGTGTGTCTCGTCCCGACGCTGAAAGAGGGATCGGGTGCTGCGTTCGCAGGCTGCTTGGGCACTATCATCGCTGATGTCATCGGTGTCGGCGTCGTCATGCACGGCATGCGCGGCCACCCGAGTGTTCCGTTCCCGGAGCTCAAGTTCTCGCAAGTAGCAGGTGTCTTTGGCAACCTGTCTCTTGCCTACGGTGCCGGTATCGTCA
>NW_003307445.1:0-11834 GCF_000142945.1 Phytophthora infestans T30-4
TGGGGCCCAAGACTGGATCCGCTGTTGCACCTTAACCGGGATCCACATCATCCAAGTCCGGATCGTCTGCCAAGGCTGGATCCGCGGCATCCAAGTCGGGATCAGCATCCAAGGCGGGATTCAAGGCGTCCAAAAACTGGATCTGTCGCGGTTTCAAAATCGGGATCAACGCCCAAGATTGGATCCAAGACGTCTAAAACCGGATCCGCCGTTACGCCTAAAACGGGATCTACGTCCAAGACTGGATCCACCACCGCGCCGTCGTCCCAGGCCGTGGTTTCGGCCGGATCTGCGGCGATTGCCCCTTCTACGACGGGGTTAGTCGTGTCCACGGCCCAATACGGCTCGTCACAGTCGGGATCCGCCGCTGGCCCTTCGGTGACGACGCCTGCCGTTCCCCAGCCAGCTTCCACCGGCCCTCCGCCGGCCAGCACTGGATCCGGAAAAGGGAAAGCCAAACGTGTCATTCCCACTGGTTGTGGACTTGGCAGCTCGGAGGATGACGAGGATGCGGGATCGGGCTGATCCAGCTCGGGGCCTCCTATCCGATCGTCGTCGAAGCGTACGCTGTCCTCCGGCCCTTATTCCTTCACTCTGGACGATGAGGACGACGATGACGATGAAAGTCCGGAGGATTCGGAGGAGACTCGAGTCGCTGATGATGCCTTGGAGGAAAGCCACGCGACGGGCCTTGTCCCAGTCCAGATCCGAAGCCCGGCGGAGATCCCTCTCGAAACCGCCCCCGCAAGTCACTGGTACAGCTGGAGCCGGAGCCGGCACTGCGGGATCTGCGATCTAGGTCGGCAGTGATAGTGGATCGGGTAGCGATGGTGGAGGGGGATCACCTCATGGTGGCGGATCCCCTGGATCTGTCTTGATCCCTGCTCCTCCTAACTCGTCGTTGCCAGGGATGCTCCCCGTGGCCCCGTTTGGTCCGGATGCTGCCTTCATTCCCGGTCGGCGTGCTCCTGTGGCCTTCACCACCAGAGACATTGAGGTTTGGTCCGCCAAGAAACTGAACCGGGTCGCCATTGTTTCAATGAAGATCACTGTCCTGTTTCCTGAGCTGCCATTTCGAGCTGAATGGATATTCCCTCGGGAAGCGGATGTCATCCCGACGGCCGGCTATGTGACTGGAAACTATGCGACTGGAAACTGGGTCGAGCTAGCCTTTTTGCATAAGCTATTCTAATCCCCGCTTTCTTACTTGAATATGTCTGTAACATTCTCTTGTTGGTTGAAAAATCCAGTCAGGATCTGGGCTGGATCCACCGTTTCAGTGTACACCTGGATCTGGGCTGGATCAACCCTTTCTGCGTACACCTGGATCTGGGCCAGATCCACCCTTTCAGTGTACACCTGGATCTGGGCTGAATTCTGGGTCCGGGTTGGATCCACGCTTGGATTTCATCCGGATCCAGCGCCTACGACCCAGTCTCAATTGGGTCAGTATAGCTCGGGCTCTCGAAAGCTCGCGCTTGAAATCAAGCGGGACTCTTCGCACGTAAAACGTCACTCTTTATGCATAACCATTCGCTCCTTCCTCTTAATCCACCCCTCTCTTGTGGATTCGTCCTCTCTTTCTTTCCGATGTGGCCAACTCACATCAGCGATCCTCCTCCTCCCGACCCACACCCTTCCTGTGAGTCCTTCTTCCTCCTCCCATCGATATGACCAACTCACATCCATGAATCCCCTTCCTACTCTTCTTCATGAGACTGCATCACGCCGAATCTGTTACGATTCGTACGATCCCTCAAGAAATCATAGAGTAATGCTCCACAGTTTAGATCTGCCTCGTCTACCCAACTGGGTTCGTCATATCCACGCCAATACACCAGAAATTCACGGTAAATCCGTCCGTATCTAGTTCGCTTCCCTGACCTCATGTCGGTGATCTTCTCGACTTCGAACTCGTCGGCTTCGAGATCCACATTCCAACTATCTTCCGGTAGGAGGACTTCGTCGAAATCCACCCGGTCGGATTCATCCACCGAAAGACGGGTCTGCGGCCGATCCGGATATTCTTTGACCAACTTCAGCTTGGATACGTGTACTACAGGGAACAAGCGATATTCGGTACCTGCCGTTTCCAGCTTTACCGCATGTTCTCCTATCTTTTCGCTCACCCGGAACGGTCCATGCCATAGATGGGCTAATTTGCGGGCGTACCCTTCTGTCACTCGATCCAAATAAAGCCACACCTGCGATCCCACTTGGATTTGATGCGGACGGGCGTCTTCGTTGTGTCGATCCGCTCGATCCTGTATCTCACTCTGCAGCCGTTTTCACTTGGGATCTGGCTTGCCGGTAGTATTTCTGGACTTGGTATCGCCATCGCCTTGGATCTCGGTTTCTCTTCTTGGTGCTACACACTGGAATGGCTGCTTCTAGGGTGGATTTGGGATCCCACCCATGTACCAAGTAAAATGGGGTATCACCCCGGATCCTGTCTTGGGCGGTATTCATCGCGAAGGGGAGTCGTTCTGCGTACTCATCCCAGTCCCTCTGATCCAAATCCTGGACATACATCTTGAGTGCCCTCGTGATTGTCTGCACCATGCGTTCGGCCGATCCGTTAGCTTGGGGACGATATGCCATGGTTGCCCGCTGTCTCTGCCCCAGGATCCGGTTGAAAGCTCGAAAGAAATCAGACATAAAGCCTGGCTCCCGATCATGTCTACTCATCTCACTAGCCCCAAATCTTCGGAAAACGCACTCCTCGTACGGTTCGGCAATGGTTTGCGCAGTTGTAGACGCACTAGCTTTGGCTATCACGTATCCGGTAAACAGATCCACCCAAATCAACAATTCGGTGTTTCCTTTGAACGACTTGGGCAACGAGGGGATATGATCCATGGCTATGATTTGGAAAGGGTAAGTCGCTTGGACATTCCCAGGTGACTCCCCTTCAATTGTGGGCCTGCCCTTGCCTGTCTCACAATCCACACATTCACCGACATACCGTTGTATGCTCTTGAATAGTCCCCTCCAGTGGTAACATTCCCGGATCCGTTGGTAGGTCCGACCAATACCCTGATGTCCACCTTCTAAACTAGCGTGATAGTGATGTAGGACATCCTGTTGTAAGGTCTCCGGCATCACCAGTCTCATCAATCCATCCCGATCCTCGTGGACTCTTTTCGTAGGGGGCAATAGAAGAGCAAGTCATTTAGATAAATTGCGTAATCCGTAGCGATAATACTGTAGGATTTGGTATCCTCCCGACTCAGGTCTCGTACATCCCCCATCAGATACTTCTTTAGTCCCAAGATCCACGCTTCTTCGTTCTGTGCTTTGAGGATCCGCTCAATGCGGACTCCCTTCACAAATGCTTCATCGAGGATCTAAGGGCTAGACCCAATCCTTCCTCTGGACCTAGTGACAGCCATCACCTGGACTGTAACGGGGTTACATAGTGTGGAGCACACAGGGGTACGAAGTACCCGGAGAGTTAACAAACTCTCAGTACATAAGTTGGAGAGTTAACAAGGTCTCTCAGTACGTTGGCTGAAAGCCACACGTTATGCATTTGATTAGGTTTAACTATGCTAGATAGTTAAAGAGATACATTTACCCCTAGGCGGCTTGGCCGCAATAATAGTACATAAAAACACTTCTGGTTTCGAAACATAAAAGTTAAGGTGTTAACTTTGAGCCCTGGTCTTGGGCTGTAAGTGTCCTTTGGATAAGGAACTAAGTATTAGTGACTCTTTGAGTCGAACGTCTTCCTCTGACGCTAAAGCTACGGCAGCCCCGCTGCACTTGGTAGCACTTGTAGTCAATCCCGCTCCTGAGTCGGTTGACTATATCCTCTGCGAGGATGGAACACCCCGTGTTCGCGAATTTGCCCCCGGCGCAGCAGGACGCGCTCACTAAGCTTATGTCCTTGCTTGGCCCGGAGGGCGTGGCTCATCTTGCATCGCAAGGTCCAGAGGCGGTCACTGCCAGGCTGGAATCGTTCTCCCGCTACGAGAACGCGCTCTTGGAGCATGTCCAAGAGAAGATGAGCGCCGCAACGGCGGCGGCGTCGATGACGCGTGAAGAGTCTATGAGACTGAAACCGCTCATGGTGAGCGTAAAAACCTTCGAGGGGAAGGATGGAGAGAATCTCCTTCTCTGGACCCGTGAGGTCGAGATGGTCATGGGATCGGCCCTGCTCCAGTCTGAGCATCAGCGCGTGGCGCTGGCTATCTCCAGGCTTGGAGGTCGCGCTCGCGAATGGGCACTAACGTGCGGCACGTCTGTTGACGCTGCATTTCCCACTTGGGATCAGCTGAAGCAACAGCTTTCGCGCGTGTTCGCACCGCCCTAATCAGGCGTACCGTATCCGGTCAAAGTTCCTTGCTACCCGCCAGAGTAAGAAAGGATTTGTTAGACTATGTCCAAGAGTTGAGAACTCTTATCGCCGGAATGGCGGCGGACCCTCTTCCGGAACTGGTCAGCGTGACCGTGTTCATGGAGAGACTTCGTGTGAGCGCAGCTCGAACGGAAGTGTTCCGTGTACACCCTAACTCTTTTGAAGAGGCGGTGCATTGAATGCCGAGCACAACTTCAGGTCGGCGCGACCTGGTTGGAGCGCTGGTAGCGCAAGCTTTTCGAGCGGTCCAGAGCCGATGGACCTCAGCTATGCTGAAGATGAAGAAGCGGAGCTTCTTGCTGCGGAGCAGCGCGCCGGCATCCGCCGATGCTTTGTGTGCAATAGCACTAAGCACTTGAGGGCCTATTGCCCTCTGCGCAAGAAGCGCGAGGCTCCGGCGAGCCAACCCTCCGGGTCATCGCCGGGAAACGGCAACTCCCAGTAGGCGCGGGGCGGCCTACTGGGGAAGAACTGAGTTCTGTTGTGCCTCGAAGAGGTAGAGGACAACGGGGCTCAGCCCCGAAGAGAGCTGAGCTCTCTTACGAGAAGAGTGTGTGCAAGCCGGGCTTGCTGGTCGTTCAAGCGAACGTGAAGGGCTTTGCAAAGCCATGGAGAGTCTTGATTGACTCGGGAGCCTCGGGCAACTACGCCCGTCGCTCCACCCTGGAAGGGAGTCAGCTGTATGCTGAGGCACTGAAAGTGCCAACGAGAGATACGATCTCTGTCCGTCTCGCGACGGGGACACTGGTAACTGTGTCAAAGGTCTCTGTCGACCTTGGAGTGAAGTTTGAGAGCTTCGATAGCGTGGAACGCTGTTTGGTCTTAGACCTGGATGCGAGGTATGACCTCATCCTTGGCATGGCATGGCTGGAACGTCATGAGCCATGGATCGACTGGAAGTCGAAAACGCTGGGTGCGTCGCACCCTGCTCCTAGTGGAGCTTTGGTGAGTCATGAACCCACCTCTGCTAGGAAGCAGAAGCGCTTTTGGCGCGAGCACGAGGCCGAGGTGGCCGTAGTGCTGGACATTGGTATGTCCGAAATTGTTAGCAACGAGGTTGCTGTTTGCCCTGAGGGCGTACGTGGTGCGGCACGTTATCCGCGGAGTGATGCAGGTCAGGTCAATGCCCAATTGCTGGGTCCTGGTGAGGACGAGCGCGGAGTGGCGCGTAATCCACTGAGTGGTATGAATCTGGTCGATGACCTACCGCTGCGTGACCCGAGGGTCGCGGTCGACTGCGAGTCGAGGCATCATGGGCGTGGCCCAGGAGATGCAGGTGAAGTGACACCTAGTTCACTGTGTGAAGGTCAAGAACCTCTTGGCTTTCAGCCGAGTGTCTTGCGAGACACTGTATCCCCTTCGAGGAGTGATGGTGCTGCTGCATCCGGTGGTGGTGACGGAGATGTCACCACACCGCCCTCATCCGGCCGGGCTCGGTCGCGGAGGGAGAGGAGAAGAAGACACAGGGCGTCTGTGACGTCTTCGACGTCGGACGATGTGTCCAACGTGACGAGCGGTGAGGCTCCACGTGATTGCTGTGAACAGCTGTACACACTCGTGAACGGAGTGACGGGGGAGGTAGAAGGCGACATCAGCCTTGACACTCTGCCCGCTGCAGATGCTCTGCTAGAGCTGGACGAGATGTCCATTGCCGAGTTCGGCGAAGCCTTAAAGGCAGGCGAGCTAGCCGAGGTGGTCCAGCTGGGACCTGAGGAGGAGCTGAACTCCTCATTCGTCGTGGACGACGCGGTCCTAGAGGACACCAAGAAGGCGCTGAGCGCAAGAAGTGAATCGGCGATCCTCAAAGATCCTTCGGATTCCTTCTACCCGGAGGTGAAGGAGTATGGAGACGTTGTCTCGAAAGACCCACCGACGGGCCTGCCTCCGGATCGAGGCGTGTGTCATGAGATTGACCTGGTTCCTGGAACCAAATACTGCGTAACAAGGCAATGGCCTTTGCCGAGAGAGCGGTGTGACGTCATTGACGCATTCTTCCGTGCGAAGCACGAGGCAGGGATGGTGCGCGAGAGTAAGTCGCCGCACTCGACACCCACGTTCTGTGTCAGAAAGCCGAACGGCAAGTGGCGCATTGTTCATGCTTCTAACAAGCTAAATGCGGCCACTATCCCGGCGCAAACGCCGATTCCTCGCAAGGATGTTCTGCAGAGCAACATGGTAGGCTGTACGTTGTACAGCGCGCTCGACTTGGTCGATGGCTACTAACAATTGCTCATGAGAGCGAGCGACATTCCGCTGACAGCGGTGAGTACTCCGAGCGGTATGCTCTGGGAGTGGCTGGTGATGCCCCAGGGGCTGTCGAACGCACCAGCAACGTTCAATCGTCTTGTGACGCAGTTGTTTAGGCCCCACCTGGCGTACGCTCAGACGTACTTTGACGATATATTCGTCCATAGTCGTGCCGAGCACGGAAAGTCAGACGTGGATAACCACATTGACCACTTGCGAGCGGTGCTCGAGTGCATGCGCACTAATAAGTTGTATGCCAACTTGGACAAGTGCGTCTTTGGCGCGGAGGAGATACCTTTCCTCGGGTGCTTCATTGGGAAGCGTGGCTTACGGGCAGATCCTGCCAAAGTCAACGCCATCGTGGACTGGCCGGTTCCCAAGAATCAAAAAGACTTACGCAAGTGACTAGGCTTAGCCAATTACTTGCACAAGTACAGCGCGAATTACGCGGAGATGGCTCGGCCATTATCAGATCTCCTTAAGAAGGATGCACCATGGTGCTGGAACGTCGAGCACGACGGAGCCTTTGAGGCTGTGAAGGAGAGCCTTCTCCAGGCTCCGATCCTTGCACTACCGGACCCGGATAGTCCGTTTAGCGTCGTCTGTCACGCCTCCGATTTTGCAATCGGTTGTGCTTTACTACAAGCAGACGCCGAAGGGCGTGAACGCGTGATCGTATTTGAGTCTCGCCAGCTCAAAGCTGCAGAGAATAACTATCCAGTTCATGACAAAGAGCTACTTGCAATGAAGTATGCTCTAGTCAAATTCAGGGTACACCTGCTAGGCGCTAGGCCTTTTGTGATCTTTACTGATCATGCGTCGTTACGCACTGCGACACAGTCGCCTCATCTCTCTCAGAGAATGGCAAGATGGCTTTCCTTCTTTGCCGAGTATAACTTCGAGGTGAAGTACAAGCCGGGGCGGCTTAATGACGTGGCCGATGCGCTCTCGCGCAGGCCGGACTACGAGTTAGCCCATGTCACGACAGTGACGTCGTCAGTGCCTGACTTGATACGCGGAGCGTATGCACAAGACGACATGTGCGTAGCGCTGCTACGGGCTCTTGGGAGCGAAGAGTTTAAAGACTCTGACAAGGAATTGTCTGGGCGCTTACGCGCGAGGCTGCATCGATACTCACTCGATGGCGGTCTGCTGTACTACAGTACCGACTCTGAGGACAACCCTCGTGTAGACGTTCCTCATGATGAGGATCTAAAGTATCGAATCCTCTATGAGGTTCATGATACGCCCGTGGGCGGGCACTTAGGTCGGGAGAAGACCTATGGCTCGGTGAGCTCGATGTACTGGTGGCCCAAGATGTATAAGTGGGTCGGCACCTATGTACGCACGTGTGAGACGTATCCACGGACAAAGTCCGCGCCGAGCACGGCAGCGCCATTGGCGAGTTGCTTGTCCCCAAGGGATGTTGGCAGTCCATGAGTATGGACTTTGTGTTTGGCCTTCCCAAGGATAAGGCGGGAAATACGGGTATTGTGGTCTTTGTAGACCGATTGAGCAAGATGGCTCATTTAGCGGCGGTGCCGGACACCATTGATGGTGAGGGTACAGCTTTGCTGTTTTTAGACCGAGTCTTTCGCCAACATGGCTTGCCTGAGGCAATTGTCTCCGATCGAGACCCGCGCTTCACCGCGAAGTTCTGGACGTCCCTCTTCAGAGTGCTCGGCACTCGTTTGGACATGTCCACAGCGAACCATCCGCAGACCGACGGTCAAACCGAACGCGTGAATCGCGTTGTGGAGGATATCCTCCGAAGCATATGCGCTGAGGCGCCAAAACGCTGGAGCCAGATGCTCCTACTCGTTGAGTTCGCATTAAATAATGCAGTGCACGCCTCGACAGGCTACACTCCGTTCTATGTGAGCGGCTTGGTTAACCCTCGCGTCCCACTGACGCCGCCACGCAGTGGCTCAGGGCTTGATGGGGGAGGGATAGCCGAGCGGCTAGCTGATGTCAGCCCTGTTGCGGTTTGCAAGCAAGTCGATGACTTCGTCTCTTTGAGACTGAGCGTAATGCGTCAAGTACGCGACGCTATGGCTGAAAGCCAAGACACGCAGAAGGAGCATGCAGATGCCAAGGGCAGAAGCAATGTTGAGAGGTTTGAGGTCGGTGACCAAGTTTTATTAAACGCTAAAAACCTACCTACTCATGCAGTGTCTGCAGTCTTCAAGACGAAGTTAAGACCTCGGTTCATAGGGCCGTTCAAGGTCGTGGCCAAGAAGGGCCTAGCGTATACGCTCAACCTTCCGAAGAAGATGCGCACGCATCCGGTCTTCTATGTCGGCTTGCTTAAGCCATACCAAGACCCTGCTCAGGTGAGCGCGGAGGCGTTGGCACCAGCGGTGGCTGGGCCACGGACAGCTGCAGGGCAGCAGGTGGTAGAGCCACGGGAGGCTGAACGACAGCAAGTGGTGGATCCACTGATGGCTGATCAACAGCATGTGGCAGAGCCACAGGTCGCGGAGCGAAGTGCTCGAGATGCAGGAGCAAGGCAAGCTGAACGTTCAGCCGAGCAGCTGGACGCTCAAGGTCCGAGACCTGGTTGTGAGTCAACAGTGGTGGCTTCAACCTATCCACAAGGTGGATCATCTCTTCGAGATCGACCGATGGGCGGTGAACGTTCGCGTCGTGGACGCCGGCGTCGTATGGACGCAGACGCCGTTCCGGCAAGTGCTGACTCTCCCCGCGAAAGCCCAGCTGAGGCAAGGCCTCCTCCTGCTCTGCTCGATGAGCATGGTGAGCTCCACTTTCACGTGGAACGCCTTGTGGCGTGGCGTAGACGCCAGGGTCGTACCCAGTACTTAGTGAAGTGGAGGGGTTACCCTCACTCACAGAACTCATGGGAGTTTGAGGTTATCCTCCGGCAAGATTGCCCTGACGTCGTTGACGCTTACGACCGGGCACATCATGTGCCGAAGCGCCACCATGGCGTGCGACAGCGTCGCCAGGCGCTGGGCGCCTCCCACTAGAGTGGGGAGCGATGAGGTCAGTAGTTGAGCTCAGGCTCTGACCAGTGGCTGTAGCAGCCAGCTCGTACGTATGAGCGGTGCTCGCAGCGGGAGCAGGAGGTGGAGAGACCTCGTAGTGTTAGAACCATGGTCCCGAAGGAAGCAGGTGCTTCGTGCTGTGCTGAACAAGGTTCAGGCACAAGCGTCTCGATAGACGCATAGTTGTTTTGAAACAACTTGCTCGATGAGCATGATCCAAATGTGGATGCGCTGTAACAGCGAAAGTTGTGTCCCGGACGGGGATCGAACACTGGCCTTTGGCTTGACAGGCCGGAGCTCTACCATTGAGCTATAAGAGCGATGTCCGTACGTCTGTCCGAGAACGGACTACTCATGGTATGAGAGGGCTGCGCCCGGGTGAATTTGAACCACCGGCCTGTGGCTTCCAAAGCAAGCGCTCGACCACTGAGCTGAAAGGGCGTTGCTCTTAAGCTTGTCCTTTCAAGGACAACAGTTCATGGAACGAGAGGGCTGTGCCCTGGTGGGTTCGAACCACCGACCTGTGGCTTCCAAAGCCAGCGCTCGACCACTGAGCTAAAAAGGGGGTTGTTCTTAAGCTTGTCCAAGCGTGAACGATCGTTCATGGAACGAGAGGGCTGTGCCGTGGCGGGTTCGAACCACCGACCTATCGCTTGTGAAGCGAGTATTCAACCGCTGAGCTGTTGTCGACGACTCGAATGAGTCAAGCGCATTGCTCTAAGCGGTTTGCAGCTCTTGGAGTAGGCGCAGAGCGCGAGCGTAGGTCTGAGACCGCTTGAGAGCAAGATGCGCACTGCGCTTGGAACATTGGGCCGTGGGCCGACGACGAGAAGTTGGGCATCAACGATGCGTAGGCGTTTGTGAGCTCACGGAGCTGTACAACGCTGGTGTGAGGTGTAGTAACCTCCGCCGTCTTAACAAGACGTGACCTCGCTAAGGAGAGTTTCGAAACCGGAATGTTCTCATCTTAGTGGGGGAGAGTGTAACGGGGTTACATAGTGTGGAGCACACAGGGGTACGAAGTACCCGGAGAGTTAACAAACTCTCAGTACATAAGTTAGAGAGTTAACAAGGTCTCTCAGTACGTTGGCTGAAAGCCACACGTTATGCATTTGATTAGGTTTACTATGCTAGATAGTTAAACAGATACATTTACCCCTAGGCGGCTTGGCCGCAATAATAGTAAATAAAAACACTTCTGGTGAAGCATAAAAGTTAAGGTGTTAACTTTGAGCCCTGGTCTTGGGCTGTAAGTGTCCTTTGGATAAGGAACTTAGTATTAGTGACTCTTTGCGTCGAACGTCTTCCTCTGACGCTAAAGCTACGGCAGCCCCGCTGCATGGACTGTCCTTTTCCCGGATCCAACTACCACCACTTCGTCTAGTCGGTTCAACGTAACGAGATCCTGATGCTCGGCCTCTCTCTCCACTTCGACACCACATTGATTCCGTAAAGCGGTACTGGCCAAGCTATCTGCACTGGCATTCCAATCTCGCTTGACATACACCAACTCGTGATTCAACCAACCACGCAGGTGGATCATCACTTTCTGCCGTAACAGTGTTAGGGCCGGGGCCTTGCAGTCAATCTCACCTCGCACCTGTCTGATCACCAAATTTGAATCCCCACAAATCACCAGCCTTTTTGGATCTTGTCCCTTAGTAGATCCAAACCCAGCAGGCGCCCGTTATACTCCGCTTCATTGACGGTGAGACCTTCCGCGTAAGTGGATCTGGCCCGTATAACTTCTCATCCGGGCAGTCTCCACAGTATTGCGCTGTATGCTCCTCCTCCGCGTCGTACGCGAGCGGATCCATCGAAACTCAGGACGTACAGATCCTCATCCACTTGTACCGTCGGGATCAGGATCTGGATCCGGCGTTTGGGCTTTTTCTTAGGAGCGATCCTAGTCAGCGCCTCATCCATCGTAGCTCGAGGAGTGATGCTCGCGTCCAAGACTCCCAGGATCTCGTCTTCCCCCTTCGAACATTTCACAATCTCCAGTGTCCAAGGCTATAGTAAAGCTGCCCTCTGTATCTAACATCCGTGTAACCCGGCCGACTTGAACAGCCAGGCTAGCGTAGAGTGTCGAGTCAGGATCCGGATGGATCTTCCCCCCAGCAGGTTGTAATTAAGATTCAACACCCGCAGGAGCGCGAGTATCTCTTTCTCCATCACTCCGCAGTTCAGTTCATTAGACTTCAGTGTCCGGCTAACGAAGG
>NW_003307446.1:0-11895 GCF_000142945.1 Phytophthora infestans T30-4
TCCAATAAATCATTCCTTCGGGTGTGTTGCAGGTCTGGTCTTCGGCGCAATTTAGCGGACCTGTATAAGCAGTAAACGGCAACCGTTATCAAGGTCGGGCGAGCCACCAAAGACCACTGGTCCAACCGGTGTGGCAGCGGAAAGCTGACCAAGTACAAGCCGGATTATAAAAATTTTGGATTTCATATGATACTTTGCCGGGACGAAATAGAGTCCCTGGTTTAGAACAAAGTGGATGGGCTGAAGTGATCAATCCTGCCGCACCTGCACTTGTAGTACGTAAGGATTAGGCACTCACCAACCCGGAACTGCTAAAAAGAAACCTGAGGCTTGTGGCTTGTCCGTTATGGACTATCAGTATTGGTGCTCAACCTCTAGATATTCCTGGGCTTGCGGAAGTATCAGCTATATTCACAGAGAGGGCTGCTTGCGGCTAAACCGTTCAACATTTACATATCCTTGATGTTAGCACTGTTAAGCACAACAACTATCGTATAGCTCTATCGTGAAGAGCACAGGACCTGTTGTATCCGACAGGTGCTCAAACTCGACGTAAAAGGCATTTTTCATTTAAGTGGTTGTCGTCCCCGTATTCGCAGTCTCAAGTACCTCGTGCGCTGTCTTCGTGATCCTCGTGTCTGCTAGAACATCGTGGACGTTCCACGATGAGCGTATCCCCAAGCACAAGGAAGTCTCCAGTCGGCGCTCAGTCTTTGCGTCTGTGGTGATCATCGTGCCAGCGTTTCCTTGCAAAAACACTTGCTCGTGCACTTGTCGCGGAGTTTGATCTCCGTGGGAATCGAACTCACGCCTACTGCGCGTGAGCATGCTCCGTTACCCGCTCGGACACGACGTCGCAGAAATTTTGATGCGCCTCAGAACAATTTCAAAGGTCCAAGCTTCACTCCACCAGAACCTCACCTGGCGCCTCGAAGCCCACGTGTGTCGACACCAGCGCCAGCGACGGTGGCCTCCAAGCTGTTGTCTGAGATGGCTTCTCGCTCTGCACGCTCGCTGCCAAGCGTGGAGTCTCTTGTTGATACGCTAGTGGCTTGATGTCGTGACTGTCGCCGATGTCGCCGCTGTCTCCGCCGTTCCAGCCGTCTTCTCCAATGTTCTTCATCAGTGCTTATGTTGCTTACGTGCAACTTTAAGAGGGGGGGGTAATGTAATGGGCCCCTCCATTACATAAGTAGGTAGATTTCTTTACATAAGTAGGTGCATCAGCACACGACTAGCGTGTGCTGAAATGCTGTCATGCCATTGGCTGATATATGGGGAGCCAGACCCATTATTAGCCAATTAGACTATGACGTGTATTTGAGTGGCCAGGGCTGTGGCCTTGGTCCTAAAATAAAGTCAGAGTTGATTTTTCCTTAAACCTAAGACTCAGTCGTCCTATTGCGAGCTTTCAACACTATAGTGTAAGCAAGTAACGGAGTAAATACCTGGCCCGTTACACCTCATGAGAGATCAAGCGTCGGATGCTGAGAAGTGTTTGACCTTTGCGGATCTGCTAGCGGGGCCAGCCAGGAACTGGTATCGGCAGCTGGGCAGACCCACCAGGAACAAGTGGCCAGATTTGCTGCGCAGTTTCCAGACCCAGTACTGGAAATTGGGAGTGTCGGTGGCACGACAATACTACCATGCTCGCCGCAGATCGGACGAATCCCCGCTAGAATAGCTACATCGACTAAATGTGGCCGGTCTACGGGCCAAGTTGAAGATCAAGGATGGGGGTCCAAGGTACTGCGGGAACACGTGGATCATTTCATCGAGACGGTGGGAGACGTGGATCTGGCCGACAGGCTGACCCTGTTACGACTTCCCGACGCAGACGAGCTTGAGGAAGTGCTGCGGGCGGTGGATCGCGCGAAACACCACCAGAAGAAGGCGGCGGTCGGATCCGGCAAGTATCGCCAAAAGGCTCCGACGCCTACGGCCCCAGCTCGACGTGTCCACCAAGTCACGGCGCCCGACTCAGGAACTGAATCAGGATCCGACGGCTCGGACTCCGACCCTGAAGATTACCGTCGAGTCTGTCTCACTGCATCCAACGATCAAACGGCGAAGACAGGAGACAACTCTCGACCGGGGGATACCGTACCCGGGGACCGTGGGATGTACAGATCCCGAGATCTCATGGACGGGGCAGCACAAGTCAGGTGCCCACAGTGCGGATCCCGGAAGCACACCGAATCTGGATGCTGGAAACATCTGGTCTGTGAGAAGTGTGGTGTGGTGTAGTGATTTCTCCGTGGTTGCGGATTATCACCCGTCGACAAAGACGTGACACCGCCCAAGTTGTTCAAGCGACGAACCCTCGGTCAGGTGATGTACGGAGACGCCAAGGTGCAAGGGATCACCTCCGAGTTTTCAACAAGTATCGGATACGGCCCTATGTCACTGAATCCAGGCTGTCCTTATTATTAATAATGGACTGGCCGGATTCGCATTCAGCGGACCATCTACGGTACGAACCCTCAGCGGCGGTTGGGATGAGTTCGCGGAATACTCAGCGACCTTTGGAAGACACGTTCACCGTCTGGGACAGGGCGCGGACCGTTAAAGATGCTCATGCGACAGTGCAGACGACGCTTGGCATGCAAGAAGATCCATAACGGATCATTGTTCATTTGATATTTGTATACTTGATTAGGACTTCTTATTAGGAATAGACCCGAAAGGGTAAGCTTAAATACAGAACAGAATTTCCACTCAAGCACACAGAGCGACGTCCGGCTTCAAGGTAAGCGTCAGGTCAAGCTTGTTTGAGTGTGTTATGCCTGTCGGTGAACTCGAAGCTCTGTAGCGAGGGTTCATCCGGCAAGGCCAAGAGACTTTGTGTATTGGCCGATTATTATCGGGAGGTTTTACGTGACGGCTTATTGTTGCCTATTTGCACGACTGGGAGTGCTTGAATTGCCTCCCTTTTATTTCTTCCAGCCGAGTGTTGAACACTCGGTGATCTCGTAAAAGGCTTACCCGTGCCTGGTACCCTTCCGCTGTTGGGACCACGAGGATTCAAAACACCTGCTAGCTTTGCTCGTGCTAGTAGCGTGTTCTTATTTTACTGGTTGGCCTATATAAGTAGTTTACAAGGTCCAGTTTGTCCCGGTGCAAGGGCAGAACTGGGGTCTTCAGGTCCACCCGAACGATCGTTTACTATCCTAGTAGACGTATTGTTGTGGGAACATCCTAACTACATCTGTAGCTAGAGTTCACGTGGGATTTCCAACACCACAACTGGTGCCGCGACCCGGGAACAGATTGTGACCATTGTGAACTGTTTGTATGGCCTTCCAGTTTACGAGCTACCAAGAGAAGAAGAACAAGAAAAAGACAAGAAATATGACGAAAGGACAACCGACGGTACCAGTTACGCCTGCCAAGTCTGGCGGGGCTCGCAACGAGAGTTCAAGCCCGGCTGCGCGCTTTGCAGCCGCCACCGAGCTTTCAGTGAGCTTCGACGACGAAGCGGACATCGGTCCTGACGCCCACGATTATGAAGATTACGAAGACAAGACGCCGGCTCCAGAGCCAGGCGCAGCGACGCCGGAGACGGCCACGCTATCATCGGGGCTGAGCGGGGCGACCAGGTCCCTTTCGAGGAACCTCGCCGACGAGCTCGATGATGTTGCGGGACCAGAACCAGCCTACGATGATTATGACGATGGGACCGAGGGTTCTAAACCTTCGGTGGCAAGTGCAAAGCATTCAGCACTGCTGAAGGCACCTCGCCCACCTATCAACGGTGATACACCAGCCGCCAAGCGCGTTTTCGACCGCGTACAAGCGCTGATGCAGAATGATGAGTGGATGCAGCTGTTCAAGCCCATCCCCAAGAAAAAGGCCGACTGGCCTGCGCTTGCGCAGGAACTTCAATACCCAGTCAACTCGGTTTCGACTAGTCAAGTTGCCGAGGATTCAGTTTCGCTACTGTTGTCGCTGGGGTTCGAGAACGAGACGTACCCATCGACGATGTCGCTCCAGGATTGGAGTCCACATGAAGCCGGAGCTGCTCTCCAAAAATGGAAGAAGAAGCTTCGGAAGGCGTTTGGCGCTGTTGGCATCAATGCCGGAAAGCAGCCTGTGAGTCGACCGATGATTCAAGATGAAGATCCGTCTAAGATTCCACTGCCGCCGACGCCCCAACGACTCGTTCGTACTCCTCCGACCAAGCGTGGAGCTGA
This sequence comes from Phytophthora infestans T30-4, assembly GCF_000142945.1. Lineage (NCBI taxonomy): Eukaryota > Oomycota > Peronosporomycetes > Peronosporales > Peronosporaceae > Phytophthora > Phytophthora infestans. The sequence continues at coordinate 4,194 of NW_003307446.1, forward strand.
GCGTGGTGCCTTTGGCACTACCGAAGCTTCACCGTACTTTCAAGACTCGCACATGGTTACGCCACGTTCGGAGAGCCGTATGCAACGCATTTACGCAAGTAACGAGAGTTCGTTCGGTCGCCGAGGCGGTGCGCGAGCCCCCAAAGGTGGTGCCGGACGTCGTCAAGTCGACAGCGATGGTTCGTCCAGTGACGATGACATTTTGGTGCGTACATTCGACGAGGAAGATCCTCAACTCGAGTTGATGCGTCAGATGAATGAGCTAGCGACGCTGAACGACGTAGACCCGACACCGAGGATTGAAATGGCTTCGCCCGACCGCTGAATCGCATCACGCCGTTCTCAGGCTCTCGCAACAAGAGCGAGAACTGTATGCAGTGGCTCCGTGGGTTCGTCTATGAAATGACTGGAACCCACACAGATGCCGATAAATGGTGCATTCCATTTGAGCTAAGTCTCCGGGACGGAGCCATTCATTGGTTCCGTCAACTTCCGAAGAAGACGAAGCGCAAGTGGAAGCTGTTGAGTGATGCGTTCATCCGCTACTACTGCTCGCAGTTCACGCAGACGGCACTGTCGCGTTACTACTCCGCCAAGCGGGATCGTAATGAACATCTGTGCGACTACATAAACAGGCTGAATGGCTACGCTCGGACCGCCCGTCTACACTTTGAGAAGAGTGGTCGCGACGCGAAAGAACACGTACAGCAGTTCCTGGCAACATGCGACGATGACAAGCTGGCGGAGAGTCTCTACCACGCTCGAGTCGCCGACATTCACGAGCTCGAAGAGATCATCAAAGATGTTCTCAAGGGCAAGGAGAGAATGGCCAAGCGTGACAGTGAGTACCGATACTCTAAGAGTCATGATACGCGACGCGACGGTGGGTACGCCCGCAACAACCGGCGTGATGACCGTCGCCGCGATGACAACCGCAACAAACCAAGAGTGACACTCATTGAAGCTACGGTGGACGACCTACTAGCTGGATTAGAAGGTCGTGAAGCTGCTCAAGGAGGCAACGAGTATTCAAACGAAGATCCGAACGCTTACGACAATGTCCAAGATGAGTACAACGACTTTCAGCCCGATAATACGGATGGTGATTCCTCATTGGATGAAAACGACCGATACCTCGCCGCTGCTAACGACAACGAGCGCCGTGCAGCTGCTGAAGGCACCTACGCACGCTCGGACAACCGTCAACCGCGTGGAAACACGCCTGATCGCGAGAATGACTTCAATCAAGATCGCCGAAGTAGTGACCGTGGGTTCAATCAGGACCAACGCGGTCGACGTGACTTCAACCGCGACAACCGACGCCCACAGTACGGACCATGCGCGGTGTGCGGTGGCATGAGTCACTCCGCCCACTACTGTAACAAGCGATGCAAGTTCTGCAAACAACTCCACGATGGTGGACAATGCGAACTTTTCCGCAACTTCCAAGACCTTACCAAATTTGTGCGCACCAAAGGCACGAAGGAGGAACTCCCGCCAGAGCTCAAGGCCGTCGTTCAAGAACGTCATTTAAACTAGGCAGCCCGCCAACTACAACTGGGTTGGTCCCTATCGGGCTGCCACAGTTAACCGAGCCTTCAATGGAAGCAGAGTGTATCTTTGCTTTCATGGGGCAGAGTGAATGGCCTGATAAATACGTAACAAGTGTGAACGCGACGGAAAATGAAAAGGAGAGGAGTAGAATCCTCGGTGGAGGTGTTGGAGAAATAGTGGAGTGTGCTGATGCTGATGAGGGCACCAGCGAGGGTTCGCTCGGCTTGATTTCGAGTGCAGCGCGAGACGAGCCCAAGGGTCACTCCAAGATGATGAAGTTGAACCCTGGCGAGGAGACAGGGGTGGTGGTCCGCCAAGAAATTCGACCGACGCGATCTCGAATGTAGATCTCTGGTGCAAGGCGCTGTGAACGACCAGCGAACGAGGATCCTCCTCGACACAGGAGCGAACGTTAGTGTGATCACTGACGCCTTTGCCAAGAAGTTGCGACTCCGAGATGTACCTGATCACGGACGCCGCATTGACATTCAAGGAATCAACGAAGGCAAGGTGTCTACGACGCGACGAGCGTGCGTCAAGATTACGCTCGGATGGAAGATGGTGTACGAGTTTGAGATGTGGGTAATGGCGCATAGCGCAGGCGTCGACGTGGTACTCGGGACCGACTTTATTATCCCAGCTGGGATCCGGTTGGACCTGTTCCACGGCGCGGCGCAATTACCGCACGAAGTCCAAATCCCGCTGATAAAGACCAAGAACATGATCGACAGCGAAAAATACGGCTCCCATGTTAACGCCGGGCCACCCGAGCGGTTGGACATTCAAGCGCACGAGTGGCGAGAATATCGACTAGCGAAGCGTCAAGTCGGGCTGGAAGAACACGTACTGTGGGTTCGTCGAACGAACAAGCTAATCCCGTCAGTGACGAGGTTTCGACGTGGACGGCCCCAGAGCATTCGATTGACCAACGTGTCTGATCGAACTGTGTACCTACCAGCACACGACTCGATCGCGATGTGGATTCCAGATGGGGATTTGCCACGAGGTGACGGCTATGTGCGTCTGGAGTCCAAGAAGTACCAAGACTGGCAAGTGTTGGTCTACGAAGGTTGTAGAGACCGCGAGCTCTTTCAGCGTGAATGCGAAATCTACGAACAATGGCTTGCAACTCAGCCTTCAGCGGTTGATCGACCATACTACCCAGAACCCGGTGGGGTGCTAGCACGACCTCTAGAAGACTCGCTAGTGGATTCTAGTGATCGTCTGACATGTGCAGAGCGCTGGGCACTGATCCTGGAAGAACGTGAACGAGTGGAAGCCTGTCTGGCGTCTGGGGTGACAGCCGGGGATTTGGCCGACGGTCAGCCTTCCGCAGAACCTTTGGACACTTACACGACAACCCATGGCGGAGGCAATAACGCGAACGAAGCCTCGGTAGTGCGTACACACGAACTAATGAGGCCGGTTAACGTGGTACATACGCCAACGAGTGTTAGTGTCCAGTCAGGGGTGACCACGGAAGCGACAAGTCACGGCACTGGATTGAATGGAGTCACCCGTTTTGACGAAGCTGTCCCGGCCCTTGTGTGTCGCCAAATCTGCGAACGAGCCACCGGTGGTTGATCCAGAGGATACAGACATCGCGCAGAAGGTGTTGAGTACGGCACCGAGTATTCATTGCAAGATTGGTGCGAATTCCGAAATGTCAAGACTGCGGCAGAACGAGGAGCGGAACAAAAGTCAACAACCCAATATGTCGACGGCCCACGCATTCAATATTGCGAACGACGACTCGGCAGGTGGCCCAGAGATGGGAAACCAGGATGAGAAGGAGATGGACCAAGTACCGACTGTTGAAATCGAAACGGATGGCAATGTTGAGTCAAGGGAAGAATCCATAGCGGCGTTGGACGGAACATACATCTCGGTTGCTCGAGTGCTAACAACCGAGGGAAATGAAGCAACGGAGGATACGAGAAATGATTTCTACGAACACCAAGCATACAACATTGGCTTGGACGACTACGCGAAGGAGCTGGCATTCCTGCCGGACCTGACCGAAGAAATCAACACGACAATTGACTACACTGCGCCTAATGTTGCTGATCCTGAGCTGTCGACTGAACGCCGAGAACGTCTAGTCGCGACGCTAAAGAACCACGAGCACATCCTGATTGCTAGTGGTAACGCACTGCCGCCGCCAGCCTACGGAGCGGTATGCGATATCGACACACAGGGGCACGCCCCAATTAAACAGCGTGCCCGACGCGTGCCGCTGCGATTTCTCGGCAAGCTGTACGAGCTGCTGCGCGCTTTATTGCGTGCAGGACTGATCGTCTTTTCAGACAGTCCATGGGCATCGCCGATCGTGATTGTGATGAAAAAGAACGGGATGGACATCCGGCTCTGCATTGATTACAAGATGGTGAATGCTATCACCGCGATCATGGAATATGCAATGCCGCTAGTCGACGACCTGTTAACAGATCTCGAGCGCTACCTATGGTTCTGCTCGCTGGATGCAGCAAGCGGCTTCTGGGCGGTCATGATGACCTTGCGAGCGCGTAAAGTATCGGCGTTCGTCTGCGCACTCGGACATTTCGAGTGGTTACGCATGCCCTTCGGGCTAAAGAACGCGCCGATGATCTATCAGCGTATGATTGACAACGCACTCTGGGGGTTCGTTCAGCCTAAAGGAGGTTGGTTTGAATACTCGGAGAAGATGCGTTTAGCTGAAGAACAGGCCAAGGAACGTCGTGGGCCAAGCGCCGAGGGTTCGTTTCAAACGAAGTTCGCGGCAGACCGCGAAGCACCGGTAGAGACCGACCCTGTACTACAACTCGTCAACAGCCCCGTCGCTGACATGTTTACGAACGGGGAGCCAGACGAATCATCGCTGGTACCTGTATTTGGTCGACGGTCGTTTGTGGATGACATTTGCTTCGGTGGCGAGGATTTCGACAGCTGCCTAGCGACGCTGGACCGATTGCTAGCAAGCTTTGCACAGTGTCGGATCAGCATTAGCTTCACCAAGAGCATCTTTTGGTAACCCAAGGTGGACTTTCTGTCGCATAAAATTTCGCCAGAAGGTATCAGAGCTGACCCCAAAAAGCTTGCGGCCATCACCGAGCTTTCGTTTCCAACGAGCAAGAAGGGCATGCAGTCGTTTCTTGGAGCGGTTAATTACTACAGCCGCTTCATTCAAGACTTCGCGGTCTACGGTGCGGCGCTGTACCAGCTCAAGGATGAAGACTTTGTCGTTGAAGGTGGCCTTTCTGTGGCACGTCGTTCCTTCAAAAAATTGAAGACGAGTGTTTCACATTCACCCATCCTCAGGCACTTCGATCGGTCGAAAGAAGTTCACGTCATGCTCTTTGCGAATGAATGGGCGTTGAGCACTACGCTAATGCAAGAACATGAAGGCAAGTTACACCCCGTACGGTTCCTCGGTCGGGTGCTTAAGGAAGCCGAGATGAACTACCATCCTGCTGAGAAGGAAGTGTTGGCGTTACTTCTGCTGTTGAAGATCTGTTACGTCCAGCTGGCAGGAAAGACGCTACATGTCTATACACGATTCTCGACGTTAGAGTGGGTGCATAAGTCGAAGTCTCTCTTCGGACGCGCGGTCCAGTTCGCAGTGCTGCTATCGCAGTGGCACCTTAAGGTGCAGCGCGTGAAGGAGAAGGATGTCGCCTTTGCGCAGCTACTGCAGTCAAGCATCACGAGCTTTTGTTGACCTGGAGGACTCGCTCGCGCCGGTGGCACCTCCAAACAAGGGTTCCCCGACTGTTCGAATGGACCCCGCGTTGCTGTACGCCAGGCTTTCCCGTAATTACAGCGGATTCGTCATGTCTTTTGACGGATCAGCGAAGACAGAGAAGTACGGTGGCTACGGGAGTTGTTCATGGGTGCTGTGGAGCCTTCCTGAGTGGAAGGTAGTGATTGCTGCAAACGCTTACCTCTCGGCCACCACGGTGAATGAGGCAGAGTACACAGGTATGATAAACGGTGTCAAGGCTGCTATTGCGCACGGTGCCGAGGATTTAGTCATCGTTGGGGACTCAAGGCTCGCGATTCAACAATCACTCGGGGTGATCGTATGCAGGAAGGAAACTTTGCTAGCGCTGCTGAATACTCACAAGGAACTCACGGCCAAGCTTCGATCAGTTAAATATCTTCACGTTGTACGAGAATACAGCGCGGCCGCGGATTCGTTAGCCACTGAAGCGCTGGAATCAAAGGTCAGTCGGGTAATCTTGGCTGAAACTCGCAAGTCGGAATTGGCATCGCTGAACCGCATCCAGGAAATGATCTACGAGCCGGATGAAGACTCGGTAGATGTTTCGTCACAAGGAGCAGAGCGTCAAGTACATGTACTGTCAGGCAGCGAGTCTTCAAAGTGGAAAACTTTCGAAAATTTCGTGGTTGATTACAGCTCACCAAAGTGCGATTATGGTAGTATAGCAGTGATGACCCGGCGACAGACGAAAGCCAAGAAACGCGTCAGGTTTGCAGATGAACACTCGGAGGATGTCTCAAAAGCTCAAGAAGAGCATGAAGAACGACGAGAGACGTCCACCGAAGATTCAATCGGCCAGGATTTGCCAGACCATCCTCACAAGACTGTACCAGCGGCATTTCCCGATGCGGAAGATGTTGACCCGGTAGCGATACAGCGGGAGCGACGCAGACGGATACTAGTGGCACAAGACGAGGAACAGAAGTGGTTTAACATCAAGAAGGTGCTTCAGGGCCAAACACAAGAGCTGAGTTACAAAGAAGCTCGAGATGCCTGGAAGTATGCTGACCGGTTCGTGTTATCAGAAGACGGCGTGCTTCACTATCTTGGATTGAATCGTCGGTACGACCACGGTTGGCAAGAAGAGACCAAGCTGCGGCTTGTGGTACCAACAACGATGATTCAAGAGGTCCTGCAAAACTGTCACGACTCGCTGGAAGGAGGACATCAAGGTGTGGTGAGAACGTTCCACCGCGTTAAGTCCGATTATTATTGGATCGGCTTGTACGCAGACATGAAGAAGCACGTGAAGTCCTGTCCAGATTGCAGCTCGAGTAAAAGCCGTCCACAGTTTCGTGGATACTCACCTGGCAACGTACTAGCCGAACGACCTTTCCAGATCGTCTCGATGGATTTTGTGATCCCACTACCGAAATCTCGCAGGGGCAACACGGCGTTGCTCCTATTTCAGTGCTCGTTCACGGGATTCATTATTGCCAAGGCTATGTCAGATACGACTGCACTGAGTGTTGCCCAAGTGTTCGAAGAATGTGTGTACCGATGATTCGGAGCCCCATCATTAATAAGGCACGACCGCGACCCACGCTTCATGAGCGAGGTTTTCCAAGCATTTGCAGAGATGATGCAGTCAAGATCACGAGCGACTTTGAGCTATCGGCCACAGGCTATGGACAGCAGGAACGCTCGGTGAAGTCGGTGATGGGATCCGTACGGGTGTACGCGGAAGACCCTCTACAGCAAGATTGGGACGAAATCGCGGAGAAGCTAGTATTTGCTATTAATACTTCTCAAGACACTACGAGGAAGGAAACGCCGTTCTACCTCGCTCATGGTTGGGATGCGCAGTCGACGTTGCGGGCAATGTCGTCATCACTCAAACGAGGACTCGGCAAGCAGTCTGACGCACTGGCGTGGCGGCGCGAGATCAATCGACAACATGAGGTCGCCCTCACTATGGCCAAAGATTATCAGGCTGTAGAAAAGGAGCGAAGGGCTAAAAAGCATAATGAGGCCCTGAGTCGACTGGAAAAAGCTGCTGTACCTCAACTCAAGTGGAAACGAACACTCGGCGAACCCTCCAGAAGCTTCGGAAGAGATGGAAGATCCTGCAAGAGCTCCACCGAGATCTCTTTTTGAGATTGGGAGCCGGGCGTGGTTGTACATGGAACGAGTCAAACCGGGCTTGACGAAGAAATTATCTCACCAATGGCATGGACCTTTTCGGATCACGTGCAAGGTGGAAGAGTTTGCGTACGAGCTGGAACTGCCTGATCGAAGTGGGTATCGCTTTTACCCAGTAGTGCATGTGTCAAGACTCAAGGCTGTCACCGAATTCAACAGTCGACCGAACACTCGGTTGATACTCGACGCGACTAATGAAGCAAGACTCGACTTCGATGGAAGTCTACTGCCTGAGGACAGCTGGGA
>NW_003307447.1:0-12053 GCF_000142945.1 Phytophthora infestans T30-4
TCGACTTCAGGAAGCTTATGATACCGTCTCGCGGGAATTCTCTGTTTCTGGCGTTACTAAAGTTTGGATTTTCGGTAGAATTTGTGAATCTCTTACGGCGGCTGCATGATGGCACAACGGCAAGATTTCTTGTAAATGGAGAGCTCTCCGAATCGCAGGCAGTTGTCTCGGGTACCCGTCAAGGTTGTCCAGTAGCCCCGTTACTGTTTATAATTGCGGCGGAAGTATTAGCACTGGCGATGAAGCAGGACACCACACTGGAAGGGCTGGAAGTCCCAGGAACAGGAGGACAGCGGCACTTATTCTCTGCGTTCGTAGATGACTCGACAGTATTCCTGCAGCATGCCCACCAGATCCCTAAAGTAATGAATATCGTAGAACGCTTCGGTCAACTCTCGGGTCTGCAGGTGCAACCAGCCAAAAGTCAGCTCATCTTCTTAAACAAGGCGATCGAAGAACACCAGTTCTTCGGCCTACCGGTCCTTAGACGAGGTGACACCGTCCGATATTTGGGTTATCAAGTGGGCACAGGGCCGTTGACAGACATCAACTGGGCAGGCAGGATTCGCAACATCCAAAGACGGTTAGCAACGGCAACGAAGTTGGGAACAAGCATCGACCATCGGATCACCATCCTGAACGTCATTATGCTTCCCTCGGTTCTATTCACAGCAGCGGCCTTCGACATGCCTAAATGGGCAGACAAGCAACTTAGGAATCTGCAAAAACAATTTCTGTGGAGGCATGCAACGGCAACAGAGAGTACTCGTCACAAGGTCGCTCCAGGCCTAGTCTTCGCTCCTAAACAGGCAGGAGGAATGGGACTCGTCTCAATCCCGGTGGCGTGCAAGACCCAGAGGGTAAGACAAACGATCCTCTGGCTAGTCCAACGCAAAGACTCATACTGACAGGCGTGGAAGCATTGGATGTTCCGAGGGACATCACTTGCTTGGGAGAATACATCTACGCCCAGAAACAAGCTCACACGACCCTTGCACTCAGCGGGAGTATCACCAGGAGCCAAATTACACCAGCTAGTCAGTGAATGTTTTCAACCCACCGCAGAGTTGGAAGGCAAGGCTATACTGGGAATACCAGATAGCGCTGAATGAACTAGAGCTAGAATCGATCAGTTGGACTGCAGCGGGGACGTGGATCATCGAGCTACCATGGGAGCTCGGGTGTACACAACGCGAAATGAGTACACAAGAAGAACTCTACTGGCCGGCGTACACGTGGAATGACAACCCGTGGATTGTCGATAACGTAGGCAGAGCCCTGAGTACCAAGACGTTCAACCGAATCCAACCTTGCACGTTGGAAGAGCTTCAGATCACACGAATAAGCTCGAAAACGTACTCCCTCAACATACCGGTCGCTTGGGAGGAGGAGCACCAACAGGCAAAGCTACGGAGGTGGGGTCTGGCGATCTTGATGAACCTACCCATGGGAGCAACATTGGCAATTACGAAAGAGCTCACTTTACGACACCCGCCAGAACTGGAAAATGAATATCGGTGGGAGTGGCAACCGGACGGCCTTGCAATAGGCACGGTCGTCGTGGGGTCGGCGGCGGGAGCCAGTATCACCTTGGAACAGCAGAGCAACGGACTGGCTTGGACTCCAGTTGGAGCAGATTACGGAGGAGAAGGCACATCAGCAGACATACGAGTGCTTCAAGCACTGGGAGCAGCAGGAAAGGTAGTCTTTTATGCTCACCCCAGCGTCCACAGTTGTCCGTGGAATGTTCAAGAAAATATCGCGAATAACCATGTGCTGAAAGCACTTAAGCAGCAGCCGTTTAAACGGTACCGCAATGAAGTAGAACAGCTTCAGCGACCAGTAGAGCGACTTCACGAGGTGGTAGCCGGAAGCACCTGGCAACGCGCAGCGATGCACCAGACGCCAAAGTAAGTCTGGGCCCACAGAAATCAGCTAACGGAGTATCAAGTATGGGTAGCGTATCGAGTTGCGGTACGGCAGCTCAACTTGTACCACGAAGGCAAGAAACATGACAGCAGTTGCAGAAAACTAGCAGCATGTCAAGGGCAAAAGGAAACGATGGAGCACATCTTCTGGGAGTGCTCCTGCGCCCAGGCTTGTTGGGTGAAGCTCATCCAGCAGTGGACTGGGGAAGCATGGGAGCCCCAAAACATCGAGAACTTCCTATTGAGCTGCGCGAACAGGAAATCGCCTCCCGTATCGCCCTCATTAGTGGAGAAGATGCAGAAAACATACCCGGACGACATTAAGCACATCATACTGGAATGGAAACGCATCTGGCATATCCTGTGCACAATTTGCCTTACCAGCCTGTGGACACAGCGCAACAGGGTCGTCTTTCAACAAGCCCAGGTGACAGAGGATTCCAGTGCGACAGAATTTTGGGGGACGGCAATGCGTCAGCTGAGAGCGCTCAGGAAACGTGAATGCCGACAACCGGAGACTCAATTGCGAGGAACTCATTTACTTCTATGCCTGCGGGTACTAGACCAAAAACCACGAGAGCACCCGAGACAGCGGGTGAGCCCCGTACAACTACCGGACTTGCAAGAGGAACCGGCGTTGCTAACCAGGCTTAGGAAATACCAGACAGCTAGTCGTCGTTAAGACCAAATAGAATGTCTGCCTCTCTCTCTCACACTTTTACAGAAGATGCTGCTGTTACTGCGCTACACAGTGCTGACACATCTGAATACAACCGTCTACGCACGTGTGGGCCGTCAGAACGTCGCAAGAGCGTCTGCACTTGCATTTCGCATGAGGCGTGCTCTCGCCGTCTACGAATCCTTAAGATTTCAGAGCTCAGCTCTACTGATTCCACAACGACTTCTTCATACGAAGTAGGAGATAGTGGTACCTATAGCCAGGCGCTAACACACCAAAAGCGATCTGGTATTGACATGCAGATAAAGCCAGAGGTGAAAAGCGTGGCGCAAGTCCAAAAAGATGCATACTTCTACTACAGAAGAAATATGAACTTGTTAGTTAAGATTCCAGACGAAATCAAATTGGAGAACAGAAAAGCCAGTCTGGAGAAGAAATAAAAAAAACAATTATGATATTTCAAGGTTTTCAGCTCAGATGGAGTGGGCCCACCCGCACATGTGTACTACGGCTGATAAGATTTTTGGAAGCTTGGGGATTGATGGTTTTCTGGATTTGACGGTATTTACACAACAAAGTCTCGACTTTCAGAATGAATCACTCATATTGAACACATTTGACCACTAGTTCGATGACGACACCGGAAAAGAAACTTTGTTTGGTGTTATTTTCACATCGAGGCGTCTTTTTCGAAATCTCTCCATATGTATTTGTGATCAAAGAGAGATCGGTCTCATTGGAGGGTAGGGAGGACCGATGGCACCTACCGCATCGACTTTAATAAGTGTTACTACTAAAAAAGTTTTTTATATATTACAGCTGCTAACTCACGTATCTTATTCACGTTTATTAAATATTGTTGGACTCTTGTTGCACTATGCAGTTTTTGCTCGGCGTATGAAAGAAAGCGTTACTGGCATTCATTTTACGTTGGATGTACGTGTTTTGCGTACGGAGCATGAATTTGCCTACAAAGCGTTGTTCTCTACAGCTAAGCGATTCGTAGCTGATTACTTCATCGATTCTTTGGTTTTGAAGTACGGAAGTCAAGATCATGCTTCCTACATTGCAACATAGTTTTCCTCCATCTGGCCTGCCATAAAAAAGCTCATTGTTATCTACACTGTAACAGGGCAGTGGCCTGGAGTGAGCGATCGGCCTGTGGTGGTGACGCAGTGCGGATCCAGCAAGCCTGTGGAACCTTTGTGGGACGGGACCAAGTTAGAGAAGGGCGAGGCGAAGTCGGCGAACCTGGATGGAGTGCGAAGAGTCGCGATAAGCAGAGGGTTACAGTCGGTGGATCGCTCGCGGACGGCTCGAAGGCCGATGAGTACGGCCAGAGTGCCGAAGTGTAGGACGAAGTGAGGTGGGTGAGCAGCTGCGGACTGGCGTGCGGCCAAACGAAGATTGGCGGCACCAGGATGGTGCGAGCTGTGTGGCGTGCGGCCAAAACGAAGACTGGCGGCGCCAAGAGGGGGAGAGCTCAGTTCGGAATTGGCGGTGTCGAGCACAACCAGTTTGGAGATCGCGGGTGCACGGGAGACACCAGCGACGCGACAGAGCCGTACGACAGAGTGCGGCACTAAGTGCGAGACGTCGGCCAAGACTGGCACGAGTAGACGGACGAGTAAGCGAGTAGTGTGGCACTGAAGGGCAGTGACAGCACTGTCGAGTGCTACTGAGGCGGACGAGTAATCCAGGGCGCTGGGTTCTAGGCGGTGCGGGGCACTAGAAACATCTTCGTGAGCAACCGGGGCTTGCGAGGTTGTGCAGTGTGACGTGCGGGTTCTAGGGACGGCGCAGGACGGTTGCACGGACGGCCGAGGTGGTTGAGAGTCTCCAAGGAGACGAAAGCGAGAAGCCTCTGTTGCGTTCAGCAGCGGAGCAGCGAGTCGAGTCCGTACAACGAGTTGGATCGGTGGTCGTGCGGGTGTTTGTGTGCACCAAGGGCGGCGACTACGGGTCAAACGAGTGTACGGTTTTATAGGGTTGATATTAATAAATAGGGACAGAGTCCCGGCGCTGGTGACCGAGCCAACAGGTGTTATTACTAGTCGATATCGTACGAACCTGGGCCACAAACGCAGCAACGGCACCAGCTATACGACACGCCGTCACGCTGGCGTTACAAGACTTGTTACGTGGTGGTCATACAGGGGCCTAATCCGAAAGAACGAGTCCCACGCAACGAACAACCACGGTTGAGGTCGCATTCGGGATCGCCGGTAGTTAATCAGGCAAGAGAAGCTATGACCCCAATGACCACGCGTTCATCGGCGGCCAGAAGGTCGGTACAGAAGGACGTCACGCGGGATCTTGAGCGACAGGGACGAGCGACGAGACGGTCCCACGAAACGGCAATGAGAAAGAACCACAGCGAAGATGAGAGCGAAGACTCACGAGATCGGAGGCGGCGAGCAGCAAGGCACGGAAAGGCACAGCATGGGTCAGCATCGCCTAGTGCGGATACAGAGACACCTCCGAGAATAGGCGAGCTGCCATCGGAGTTTCACGAAGACGAAGAAACCAAAGAGAACGATGGCGATGGCGGGGCGGTGCTAAGTGTGGGAGCGGTTGCTCGCGCTCTCCAACAGCTTACCACTGCGGTGGGTGGCTTGCGGTCTGATAATGCAGTGGCCAGAGCCAAAGCCTTGACGACGACAAGGAGGAGTGATCACGTCGAAAATGAAGCACCTCCGTTACCAGTCGCCAAGGCGGAAGTAATGAAGACGCTTCAGCAAGTAATGTCCGAGGTGGCGGCCCTGACAGTAGCGGTCAATGATGCGGAAACCGGGGAGGGCAAGAACAGGCTTGCGTCGGCCGCAGCGGAACTACGAGAGCTGCAGGTAGAAGGATTTGAGTCTGGACGTCACGAACACCCACATCTAGCCCGGCGAGAACCGGAAGAGGTCGGCCAGACGGCACAACAGGCACGATCGGGTAGTGAAAGCAGTACGGCCTCTAGTTACGCGGGTAGAGGCAGTCGCAGGAAAGGACGGCATCAAGATGGTGGACGACAACAGGGTGGTGCTCGCTGGGAACAACGCGTAGTACGGCGCGACCGGCACGCGCATCGCGGTAGGACACGACAATCCACGGAGCGTCGAGTGGGACGCGCGAGTCCTTCACCATCAGAGAGCAGCAGTAGTGAAAGCAATTCGTCCAGTGATGACGATTACCGCGGAACTGGCATACGTGGTGGTGATGAAGGTGGGTCGAGTGACGGTTCCAGCAGCTCGAGTGACAGGTTGGATAGACGACGCCGAGGTCGCGGGGATCACAGTCACAATCAGACACGGAGACGTCGCGGTCATCGTGACCGTGGAGGGCATCGGCACGAGCGGCAGCCACGGAAGCGGAGTGTAAAAGACCTGGAGCTTCCAACGTTCACGCCGTCTCCAAAGGTATCGGTATCGACGTGGATTGATCGCGTCGACCTGGCACTGAAGGGCGCTATTGAATCTAGACGAGGGCACTGGTCTGACAAGTCGCTCTACTTTATCCTCGGTAACAAGCTGATGGAAAATGCGGCGAAGTGGTGGGTGGACATGGACCGACGATTACCGGAGCACAAGAGAACATGGACTAATCTTAAGAAGGCTCTGCTGTGTATGGAGAAAAGCTGGATAAATCTGCGGTAGAGTGGAGGGTGAGTATGCGGCGGATGATGCCCGGAGAAACACATGCAGATTTTGCTGCCGGTCTGAGAGAAGTGGTTGGGCGTAATAAGGTGAGCGAGAGAGTACTACTGGCGCAGTTCTATCGCTGTCTTGACAAGACCACTAGAAAGTTGGTCAAGCAGGACCCGAAGCCCCGAACCCTGGAAGAGGCTGTCGATAAGGCCACCGAGATCGATGACCCTATGGACAACGTTGCCCAGGGGATGATTAACATAGGGCAATCTTGGGCGACAGCTCCTAGCCGCTACGTTATTCTGATGAGAGGCACGACAGGAGCTACTAGCATGATACCGGGCGTTAGTGGGACAGGTTTGCCTAGTGACGTGACGAGAGGTCTGGAAGAGGGCACGATGGCACAAAGTGAAGTAGAGCAGGTGGCGTTGTTTACAAACCCGCAGGGTGTGTACAACACGTTTTCGGGGACGTGGGATACGCCTTGGGGCACATCTGGAATGGGAATTACTGGTATGAACCACGCAAAACGGCGCGGAAAGCCCTTACTGCCACGACCATGAACCACAAGCCAGAGCCCAAGAAACCCACTGGGAAAGCAAAGCAGCGGCGGGAGAGACACGAGACCAGCAGTGACGAGTCAGATGCTAGGGCCGCCGCAGAAGCGGTTGAAAGCAGCAGTGCGACAGGTTGTGGCGGAAGAAGACAAGAGTGACGAGCGACAAGTAAGCGACCACCGGTCCGCGCCGCGTGGCAATGGGCTGATCGGCGACAACAAGGCCAACCATAAGTTTTATCAGTGCGGGCAAAACGGTCATTGGTCGATGCAGTGTCCCATGGAAGCACGATGTTACGCGTGCTATCGACCTGGACACTTCGCCAGGGAGTGCCCAGATGCCGAAGCCAAGGCACGGAATGAAGCACAGCGCGAGGCACGCAGCAAAAAGCCCCAAGCCGCGTCGGAAAACGTAAAGCGGACGTCGTAGAGGGGTTACGGCGTCCGATCGGAGCAGCAAAGCCCCTGTGCACGGATGGTGATGGAGACGGAAGAGACAAGTGCGAGCAGATGCCCATGGCCGGTATGGACAGTGACAATACACGGGCTAGCAGCGGTGCATGCGTCGAGGAGGACGTCAAGACGGATGTTGCTAGCGAAGGATCAAGATACTCGGAGATAAGTACGAAGAAACAGAACGACGAGAACGGTGAGGAAACGACGAAGCGCGACGCGCAGACTGCGGAGAGTGACAATCTCAGCGCGTTGGTGCTGCGCATGCAGGCGGACGCGGACGGGCGTGACACGGAGCGTGCCCAGCGCTATGTGGGCACGGTGCGACCAAGTATAGCGGCGACCCGGTTCGTACGCACGGAGAGGGAACGAGAGCTACGAGAGTATGGTGAAGTACGGAGAACATCACGAGCCATGGGGCTCGGAACTGGAGAAGGCGCGAGAGTTGGTCAGACTGGAGAAAGCACGACCAGCCAACGAGAGAAGAGCTGCCGATATGGTAAGTCACTAGTGGTGACGGGGGTAAGGTCAAGTGAGACGGTGGAGGATAACACCGAAATAATGACGGTACTCGCCAACAAGAGTGAGGAGGCGTGGTCGACTAATTCGGATGAAGTCCGGTTAGCACGACGGAAGGCGCGTAAGGCGGCGAAGCGACAAAAAGTAAAGATCCGAATGGCCAAGCGTAGTAAAGAAGAACACAAGACGGAAGAAGGGCGACGACAGGCCGCCGATGCCGTGTGCAGCCGCCGACGCCAACACGCTGACAGCGCGATGGCCGAACTGGCAAAAAGGAAGAGGAATAAGTGCCCTGAGAATGAGCAGTCTACTGAGTCTCGGCCTGAGGCTCTGGCACGAGTGAGTTTGGTCAAGCATCAGCGGACGTATAGCAACGCACGGGCGACAGCTGACGAGACGATCGAATACGTGGGTGCGGATGACGGCCTTCCGACGGCCATGATGCACGTTGAAAGTGTGCGCCGACAAGTCAAGCTGGACAGCGAAGCACGGTTCACTATTGCCGGAACAGACTGGATGGCGTACGGCGACAAGGTGGAGATGGAGACGCCTGTGGACTACGTAGAGGGCATTGGCGGCTTCCTGCAGGACGTGATAGGAGTGTGGCGATTCCAGCTTTGCACAGTTTTCGGTGAAACCATAACGGCAGACGCGTGTATCGTGTCGGGCTGCACCGATGAGTTTTTGCTAGGCGTTGACTTTATGAGGACTAAAGGAGCCACTATGGATTTCGATCGCAATGAGATGAGGTACCACGAGGACGGACGAGCGGTGGTAGTGCCGTTCAGAACCCATGACGAGACGAACGGTGCAAAAATAGCGGCGGTGCGGGTCGTCCGCAAGACCCAGTTACCTGCGAGCACGGTGACTCCAGTGGAAGTTTCGGTGGCAGCTAAGGACGGCGAGCAAGGGCTGGTGGTGCCCACCCAGTACCCGGGTGCCGTTATGTTGGCCGCAACACTTACGACGGCGCGATGTAATAAAGCGTGGGTGCCGGCAATTAACGCTAACGACAAACCAGCGAGATTACCCAACAAGAAGGAGCTGGGGACGTGGGTCCCGATAGACAAAAACATGACCATTCTGTCTATGAGCGGTGAGTTGGATACGACGCGGCTGCACGAGTGGCTGGACGAGATGGGCGACGGAGAGACACCCCTAGACGACGAGAGTGAAGTGCAAGTTGGTACCACCGAACCAGGGGCTCGTGCTCTCGTGCTCAAGTTATTACGAGTATACCGTGGATTGACGGCGAGTACGGGCGATTGTCCCCCGGCCACAGCACTCGACGTGCATCACCACATCGACACGGGCGAGGCTGCACCAGTGATGCTGAAAATGCGGCGCCAGACCCAAGTAGAAGACGAAATAGTGGACAGCAACGTCACCAAAATGCTCAAGTCCGGCGTCATTGAAGAAGGAAATGGCGCGTGGGGCTTTCCGGTAGTACTGGTCAAGAAGAAGGATGGCGAAGTTAGATTTTGCGTGGACTACCGTGCATTAAACAAGATTACCAAGAAAGACGTGTACCCACTACCGCGAATAGATGAGACGCTCGAGGCTCTCGGTGGTGCGGTCTTGTTTTCAACACTCGATCTCAGAGCTGGCTACTGGCAGATCTTGGTGGCTCCGGAAGATAGAGATAAGACCGCGTTCACAACCAAGAAGGGCTTGTATAGGTTTATACGCATGCCGTTTGGCCTGACAAATGCGCCTTCGACATTTCAGCGCATGATGAACAGTGTTCTGAGAGGGCTCACATGGACTACGTGTTTAGTTTATCTAGATGATATCGTCGTATACACGCGGGGAGATATCGGGCGGCATATTGTGGAGCTGGCAACAGTACTGGAACGATTGGCAACTGCCGAGCTGACTCTCAAACTGAAGAAGTGCACGTTTGCTGCTACCTCGATGGAATATTTGGGGCACGAATTGAGTAGCGTCGGGGTGCGGCCATTGGACCGATTAGTCACTGCTGTACGTGACTTCCCGCGACCGAAGGACGCCGTAGAAGCGAAACGATTTGTGCATCTTGCGGGCTATTATAGGCGCTTTGTGGAGGGCTTCGGGTCGCTCATGGCGCCTATAACGAAGCTGCTGCGGAAAGATGCTGAATGGGAGTGGACACCTGCCCAAGAATCCGTGTTTACGCACGTGAAGATGATATTAACAACGAAACCCCTGCTCATCTATCCCGATTTTCGTCTGCCCTTCCGTGTGGTCACGGACGCCAGCCAAGTGGGCCTGGGGGCGTGTCTGATGCAGGATAAGGGTAATGGGTGGCAGCCCGTGGCGTATGCAAGCAAGATAAATAGCGTGGCAGAAGGCAAGTACGGAATCACCGAACTCGAGTGTCTGGCCGTTGTTTGGGCCATCAAGTTGTTCCGACCCTACCTGTATGGGCGACATTTCACTATCGTCACCGATCACTCTGCGCTTAAGTGGTTAATGACAAGTCCTAACCTGACGGGTAAACTGCATCGCTGGGCCTTAACTCTACAAGAATTCGATTTCACGGTAGAGTACCGTCCGGGAACTACAAATGTGGTAGCGGACGCGCTATCCCGCGCGCCATCCGTCGCTACAGTGCTGGCAGCGGTAGGACGCCGGAGGAGGTCAAGACGACAGACGATGGATCGTGTTGCGACCAATAAGGAGCGAACGGCTGTAGTGGCCGACGGCACTGTGATCAGGCATACGGAAGAGACCAGTAGAGACGTTACGTCGGTCGAGGCGTCAGCAGCTGTTGAACCGCCGGATGCACGGGGCAAAGAGGACGAAGAAGCTGTGGCGGGCCAACACACTATTGAGCCCACTACCGTGGTATCGCGGACGACGATCGAAACAGGGGTGCAGCACGAGATGTCGCCCAGTGCGGAGGTTGGCGGGGCGGACGAATTATTAGAGGCCCTAACGCCCCCGGAGGTGCCCCAACGCAATGAGGAAGCGCGCGGTGCGGCCATGGATATGACAGTAACACAGAAGTCGCCAAAGACGCCGATGAACACACGCACCCGAAGGCTAAGGCCAGCAACGACGAGCACCGAGATGCCACGGCCCCTTACTCGCTCTGTACGTCGACGTCTAGAGGAGGCGGCAATGACATTAGAGGACGAGCCCACAAGGAGATTGACGGCCACACAATGGCTGGATGAGTACAACCACGACCAGGTGTTGACCCCAACAGCAGTCAAGGAAGTGAACGATGGGTCCGCGCGCGACATGCCATCGGCCTATAGTTTGGTAACAGACTCGAGTAGCGACACCAGGGCGGCAAGCAACGAGAGCGGTGATTTGGCGGTGGCACCAGGAACGAACAGGTCAGCGCTGGAGCAAGAAGAAGCCACCGATGGAGTACCGGACACGGCGGCTGTGGTGCCATTGGGGCTACCGCGAGGAACGACGAGCCCGGTGGTGACACTGGAGAGTGCCGCGCGTGCGAAGAAAAATGTGGCAGTCGAGATATCACGCGGGGTGGCGTGCAATCAGCAACAGCGTGCGTCATGGGGAAAACGCCAGGTGAGCGGACCAACCTTGCAGCTCACTGACAACGACATAATGGAGGCGCAAGCGAAGAGCCGCCTGGTTCAACGGTTGGTTGAGGTCGGGGAGCACCGGGGCATGCAGGTCACGGTGCCTTTTGGAATGGCGGTGATCGAGGCGGCGAAAGGGCGTCGAGTGGTACTACCCCCGGCGTTGTGGGCAATAGCGTTTAAAGAGGCACACGATTCGGTCTGGGCGGGGCACCTGAGAGCTCCCCATACCTACGCAAGACTATCACAAACTTACTGGTGGCCGAATTTGGAACGGGAGGTGAAACGATGGGTACTTGGGTACTAGGAGTGCGGCAGTAGGAAGGCGAGGCCAAGGGAAATCATACCACCCTTAAGAAGCATCAAGGGCGGTGACGTGGGCGACAGGTGGACTCTGGACGTGGCAGGCCCACTGCCATCCAGTGACGGTGGCCAGAGGTTCGTGATCGCCGCTGTCGAGTATGTTACTCGATATGCGGTAGCAGCTACAGTGCAGCAGCACACCGCCGAAAATGTCGCGACGTTCTTAATGCGTAATGTCGTGCTGCGGTTCGGACCTTTCCGTGAACTGCTAACGGATGGGGCACCCGAACTCACGGGAAAAGTTATTGAGCAACTTGTGTTGTTGCTCCAAGCACGACAGATCAACCCCGTACCTTATCGACCTCAAATGGTTGGATTAGTCGAGCGCTTCCACAAGACCGGGAAGGACTGTGTGGCAACGTACATGAGCGACCACGAGCAGCGAGA
>NW_003307448.1:0-12166 GCF_000142945.1 Phytophthora infestans T30-4
CTGGCCTGGCACTGGAGCGTCCGTCACCGACCGACTACGACTGGCGAGGCACGTCCTACTTCCGCCTATTGCACGCCACATGGTCAACCTGCGACTCAGATCGAGATCGGGAAGACGCCCACCCGGAGCGTGTTCCATTCTCTGCCAACTTCCTGGACGACCCAGAGTTCCGGCAGGGTCGCCATCGACACGTGGTGCGAGGTGACAAGAGTCTCGGCCCCATTGTGTCCAGCATTTTGCTGTTCGTCAAGCCCCACGAGCTGAAAGACGAATTGAACCAAAAATTCCAGGAGAAACACGCGTGGTGGCTGCAGGACCCGTCGCTCTCATTGAGTAAACTTAGACATCTCAAGCGAGAGGCGCTCATGTGCAGCCAGCGTCTGAATCTGGAGGTCGCGACTGTCGCTCTTGCCTGTGTTCTCTTTGAGAAACTCGTACTGCAGCATTACGTCACTAAAGTCAACCGCAAGCTCTACATGGCCGTGTGTTTCCTCCTAGCTGTCAAGTTCAACGAACCCTGCGCCTCCGACGAGCGCAAACGCGTCATTCGGGAGTTTCTGGAGGACATCGACCGAGCCCACGCGTTGCCATCGCGTGATGTTCTCACAGCGGAATTTACAGTCTACGCGCAACTTTCCTTCAATCTTCACGTTCCAATTGCTGAAGTTCATCCTCATTTTGTTCGATTGCTCAAGCTCATCGAGAGTAACCCACGCAAGTATCTGGATGACGACGTCTTCACGTCTTACTCGGCCCTGCTAGCGATGGAGGAGCAGGCGGAGAATCTTGGCATGGTGCTGTCGGATCGTTTAGATGGTTTTGATGGGACTACAGATGGGGAAGCAAGATTGAGCGATGAAGAAGACGACGCTGGTGGCGAGCAACGTGGAAGAAAGCGAAAAAACTCTGGAGAAAGAGGCAAGAGTAGCTCTAGCGATCCATCCGTGTCTCCTTGGCACAATGTTTCATTCACTCAATGGTGGAGAAAGCGACGCAGTCCAAGAGAGCGACCTGAATCGTCATCTACTACCATGTGAGAGTGGAACCATTTCTCAGTACTTCTCTTTCTACGCTGTTACGTTCTCCTTATTCAAACCCAAGAAGAGAATTTTCTGTGCCTTCTCCGTAGACTCGCACACGCTCGAAGAGGACGTCCATCATGTCTGCACGCACATTTTGAGGGATTGTCACGGCCATCTCAGGGTCCAGACATAGAGCGATTCCTAAGCGTGCTGCCTTTCTGCTATCCTGAAGGAACGTCTGCATCTCGGTCCAGGTAATATGTACGGTCTGCTGCTGTTGCTCCGTGTCGCTGTTGAATACTTCCACTCGGAAGAGCTGTTGTCTAGGGACGAGGAAGATGGAAATAAAGAAGGAAACGTAATGGATCGAGCGAGCTCCTTGGTACCAGAGTTCCTGATTGTGCAGCGATGAACCTGACACCGTTGCAGGAACAGCCGTGGCAGGTGGAAGCACATGATCCATTTTTCTACCTTGCGTAGCTCCAGAATCCTCTTCAAGTTCCGAGCCAGAGTTCTCGGCAATCCCCTCTGCACGAGCTCTCCATTCGTTAAAACGACGAGCGGTAGTTGTGTGTCGCTGGCCAGTTTCTCGCTCGAGATCACTCACGATTTGCTCTTTGTGAGCGTTTCCACCCCCTTTCGGTCGTTTCGGACGCATGGGCATCGAGATATTAAAAATTGCGGTAGTTTTCAGGACACGAGGTGTTTCGGGCGACACATATGTGCCACGTGCGGAAGAAGAGTACAGATTGCTCGAAGGCGGTCGGAATTGGGAAAGTATAGTCTGCTGTTGGATCTGATGCTCCAGTTTCTCGAGTTTTAGCCTCAAAGCCTTGCATTCTTCCCGAACACTCTTCACATTGGCTGCCTGTGCAATCTCCACTTGTTTGCATTCTTCAAGTAACTTCCGGTAGTATTCTTCATTGAGGCGGAATTTACACGACGCAATTTCTTGAGCTTGTCGTTCCCGCGTGACTTCCAATTCCAGTGCTAACATTCTCTCGTGATCAGGGGTGAAGCCTCCATTGATTGCTGCAGTCCTGAGTTTCTCGTACACTTGTGCAAGAGCCTTCTCCATTTCCTCCTGTCGAGTGAGCAACTGAACTTCAGCAAAACTCATAAACTCCCGATGTGAACAGAGTGCCAGATCGATGGCATATTCCTTGTCGGCAGTGGCTCGTGTAACTGCATCGCCCATCCATTTGTCGTACGGAGCAGTAGTTAAAGGAGGAGGGATGTCCTTTGCGATCTGCTCGAACGACTGCACCAAGAACTCTTTCAACGCCTTCAGCTCCTTGACGCAAGCTAAGACTGTTTGAGTGACATCTGTCGATACTTCGGCTGTGTTGCCTGGTACGCTAAGGATCTCTGTCGTCAACCGAATCGCCTTGTAAACGAGATTGATTGCTGTTGCATCTCGCTTCGCAAACTTCTCCAGTAGTTGAGCTCTACTCTGCGCAGCTGAAGTTGACGGTGTAGACGAGTCCGACGTATCGCGGCGAGCTGCGTTCTCTGTTTTATGCACGTACGCAGCGAGTTCTAACTGCTGCGCCTGCCTGTGAAGGTCAGTCGCCAATTGCTTCTCGTACCCCTTAGAAACTTCTTCCAGATCTTTTGCGTTCGTCGCTGCTGCGAGTGCAATCGCGTTGTCACAAGCTGTGGTAATCTCCTCCAAAACACGAACATGCTCAGCGGCCGTCTGCTTCTGAATATCGTCGTGGTATCGGATTAAACTTCGTCGCCTGTCCTCTTCTTCCAGCAACATCCGATCCCATTCTTGTTGGGAAGCATATGCGGACTCCTGCCACCCCATCAAAGACGCTTCCAGCCGCTCAATTTTAGATGCCAACGAGGCAATCTTACACTCGCCGTCCGTGATTGTTTGAGATAATTGCACTCTCACCTCTTGAATCGATTCACGAGCTTGAGCTACATTCTTCAACATCTTTTGATAGACCTTCAGTCGGAACGATGAAGCAAACGGAGTGGCGAGATTAGCAGCGTCATTACTCAACTCGCTACTGGAGCAAAGTTGATTCGCTGCTAGAAAGCGCAATTCGTTCTTCAGGTCGATACTGAGATCAGAAAGTTTTTCCCGTACTTTTACGTACGCCTCGTAGATTTCCATCGGTTTTTCAAAGGCAGGAACTCCATGGGAGGCAAGAAACGCTTTCGCGCTCTCAAATGCCACTTCACGCTCCAGTTTTTCCTCGATCAGAGTGTTTTGGCTTACGAGAAGTGTCTGGTAGACAGAGAACCGCGATTTCTGATGTTCCTTGAGGTCGAATGCTAAGCTGTTCTCTTTTAAGAAATCGTTCTCTTGGGTGAGATCCTCTTCGTGCTGGTGAAGCTGTGCCAGTGAATTCACGAGACGTTGGAACATTTCCAGTCGAATTCTAGACAGCACCTTAGTTGTTGGTGCGGAGGTACCGTTTGCAGCTTCGCTATTATGAGAAAGTAACTTGTGCGTTCTTAAGAAATCGAACTCTTGTGCCGCACAATTTTCAACCGTTTGCCTGTCGTCAAGTAAGAGCAACAGTTTGTCGTGAAGCTGCTGGTACATTTCAAGGCGAGAAAAGGACCCATCGGCGTCGTGGTTAACCTTTATAATGGACGATAAGACCTCTGTCGATCCCAAGAAAACTCGCTCCTGAGCTAGCGCCTTCTCCACTCCCTGTCGAGTTTGTGCTAATTCGCTCTCGACACTTTCTAGTTTTTCCGTATTCCATTGAGTTTCTTGACTCGTCAAGGACTCCAGTACATTCCTCTCCGCCTTTAGCGTCACCTCCACGTCAGTCTTCTTTGCTCGCAAGCGATCTGCATCTTGCAGCAGTCGACTGTAAATTTCAAGACGAGTGGCCACCGACAAGGCAACGTCCTTGTCAGGATCATCCGCTTCGGAGAGAAGATCGTGCTGACGTAAGAACGCTGCTTCCGTTTTCATGTCGGCTCTCCGTTGCTGGGCGTCGTCGCATGCGCGTTGCTGCTGTTTGATTAATGCCTGAATCAGTTCAATCCGTGTTGACACTTCTTCTACAGGGGACAGTAAGGCCTGAGCCTCCAAAGCTGCTAGTTCTCGCAGTAGTTCACTTTCCTGTGACGCTTCTTTCATGAGATGATCTTGCGTTTCCTCCATCTGCTCCAACCCGCTCTTTATGGGTTCTTTATCTTGCTCCAGATACAAGTTGTCAGTTGTGAGTGCATCGATATGCGTTAGAATTTCCTTCACGCGATCCTTTAAATCGGCGACGGATTTTACTGATTCTGGCTGTGGGAGAGCTTGTTTCAACCATGCAAACAAGTCATTGTAGTCCTGTAAGTCCTCAATAACCGCATCCATCTCTCTCAACGCTGCTTCGAGACCAGAGCAAGTATCTGTAACTTTATCAGTCGCTTCTACTTCCTCCTGCACCTGTCCACCCGGTTTTAGTGAGTTCTTCTCCAAACGCACAGACGATTCGCGTATCTGCTTTGCCTGCCGAAGAACTTCTTGAGCACCTACAAGGAAAACCGGCAACTCCTCAAGTGGGCTTTGGAATCCCAGCAGCTGTTGACTCTGCCCCACAATCATCACTCGCTCATTTATCTCCTGGACAAGTGATTCGATGTTAATCCATGTGGCTATATTCTTTTCCTGGCCCTCCAGGCCTTCGTCCAGCTTGATCTGCTGCAGAAAATAGTCGTAATCTTGAAGATGCCGCGCTATATCTTCAATCGAAGCTAGCACAGGACGCGAAAGTGACTCAACTGAGTCATTGTCACCTTTACTTAGCGACGTTGACGACTCCGAATGATGGTTTGAATTGGGAACAGAAGAGCAAGAGGTCACTTTGTCTGAGTTTTTCTGAAAAATTGTCAGTCTTCCAGTCATCCTTTGAAGAAGCGCCACACCTTCCAGGAGAGAAACTAGCTCACGTCGCGGGTCTTTCAGTCGAAAGAGTCGACGAGACAACGATAATAGTGCGCAATGCTCCTGCACTAGACGACTAATCTCCGTCCCCAAACTAACTGCATGACTGCGAGACTCGTTTTGTCTTGACTTGGCCATCCAACGAGTAGTTTGGGCCAAAAGACGATGATAGTCACTCATAACGAGTGAAATGCCCATTAGGGAGTCTGATAAGAAGGGCGAACGTGGACTGGATGATAATTTCTCGTCAGGCGAGGCGAAAAATGCCTCATGCGGTCTATCATCCTCTTCAGTTGATTCCCTGCACAGGTTTTGATCAAGTTCTTGCATCCTGTCATCAACTGCGACGTCAACACCAATTTGCAATTCGTCAAAAGCTAGCGCAGGCGATGGAGCTCGTGTCAAAACACAAAGCGCCTCGAGACTGGATCTGCTGCTTTCGTTGCTTCCTGGGTCTCCTTCGGTTGTGCTTTCATCGTTCAGAATATTCTGTGCAAAATCGGCCAGAAGTTGCAGCTCTTCCACGAAGGTAATCACTGCAGTCACCTTGTTCTTCAGCGTAGGCGGTGCATCTGTGTCAGTAGGTGGCCGACCAAGGCTATCGAGCTTCGGTTGTAGCAGCTCAAAGTGCTGCAGGATTTCCATAAAAGGCTCTACAGATTCCACGATATCATCAAGCATCAACGTGCCGTTATCTTCTGGTAGTTGTAGCACATCCTCACAGCGCACAACGAAATCGGCAGCAAGATGAGTATTGAAGCAGCTGCAATCTCCACCCGCACGCCTGTCAAACTTCTTGTTGCAGGCATTGGTCATCGCTCGTTCAGGTGTGATCCCTTTTGTAGCTTGCAGTTGTACCTGTAGTTCGTTTATCTTCGTTTTCGATGACGTCACAGCATCCGCAGCCTTTTTTTTAGCAAGAGACGTCTCGCTCGACTCTTTCTCAGCCCTAGCTAGAGATACGTTGTGCTCTTCCTCTTCTATGAGACGCAAGCGCATCAACTCCAGTTGGTCCGCCATCTTCTTGTGGTCCGCCAGTACTAAGTGGCGAGAGGATTCAGTCGGCTGTTTGCTCATGTCAGGCTTGTTTTTCGTTGCGTGCTTCGCGATCTCATGTCCACGTGCCACATGAATTGTCATCAGCTCTAGGGAGTGCGCACAGGCTGCACGTATCTGTTCATCTGCTGCATGGCTTATCAAAATCTTCAGCTGCTGATTTTCTATTTCAGCGCCGCGATTAGAAATGCACTCATCCGCATCGTGCATGATCTCCAACCAAGAGTGCTCTTCGGGCAGTGAGGCAGTTTGACGATGCTGTTCTTGTTGGCCCTCTGCCACTCGGACAACAGCACCGTGGTATTCTTCAACAAAACGAGCAATGTCTTTGCCGTGATCCTCATCCAAACGCGCCATTTCGCAGCGGTTCAGGCATGCAACTTCATCATCATGGTCTTGGGCTATCTGTGTAATTTTGACTCGGTGAGGCTCCTCCACTTCCTTAAAGTAATCTCTTGTGAGCCCATCAACTTCAATGCGATGCTCTTCAGTTTGCTCAGCAATTCGACTCGGACGATCTACTGTGAGCTCCGAGACGTGGTAGCAAAGATTACTGCCCAGTCGGTCAATTTCAGTCTGATAAACATTTTTAAGACGAGCAATTTCGCTTTGATGCTCTTCAGTTATTCGAGAAATGTCGCTTTGGTGTTCAGACCCTTGATCAGCCAATCGGGTGCTCTCACGTTGTCGCTTTTCTGTCACCTTAAAATGTTCTTCCTTGAGTTTGTTAATTTGATCGAGATAATCTTCTGTCATCTGAGCAATTTGGGCTCGGTGGCTCTCGATCAGTTGCACAGCTTCACTGCAATGTCCATCCGTCAACTGCATGACATCTCTGTCGTGCTGTACCATGGGAAGATCGATCTTCTGTCGCTGGATGTCAAGAGACTGCTGCAATGTTTCGCACTGCTTCGTTTTGTTCTCGAGATCCTGTTGCAGTGACTGAATTGTGATTTGGTGTTCTTCATTCTCCTTTTGTCGTTGATTGCTTGAAGAAGAAAACTGCGTCTGGAGATCGAAATGGGCGCTGCTTAGCGCTTTAAGAGTAGCCTTGATCTCCCGTATGTCAGTGGTCTGCTTGCCTAAGATTTCCTGCAAGTACTCCAACTCCTTCTTCTTCTCACTCAGGGCATGTTGCAAGCCAATAATATTACTCGCAGCTTGAGCGCCTTCTTTTCGTAACCCAGCAATTCTTTCTTGAAGATCCTCAGCTTGACTCACAATTTCCCTCTTCTCTTGACCAAGTAAAAGCAACAGCTGCTCATTTTCCACCGAAAGGCTCGACTCGAGGCTTTGATTCAGTTGAACTATCTCATCTTTACTACACGCGAGCCGATAGAAATCGCTCATCCAATCTTCAATCTCCATCCGCGACGTATCCAAGAGATGCTGCGCTTCATCTCCAGACTTACACAGTCGTTTGTTGAGATCATCTAGTTGCTGGCTTTTGTCTTCCATGCGCTTGTCTTTCTGCTTAATCTCTTGATTGGCAGCGTCAAGTTGTCGATCAGTGTCCTTGTAATTCTTCAAAGCTTCAGTGAGCATCTTGATTTCGGCGTGAAGATGCAGATTTCCCTTCATTACCGCCTCTAATCTTGATGTGGTGTCGCCCAACCGCCCTTCAACTCCTTCCAGGTGCCGAATTGTGTCTTTTGCAACAGACAGCTTCAGCAGATGAAGATGCTTCTCAGATCGCAACCGCTCCTCATTAGCGGCTACTGTTTCTTTCAACAATATCTGGTACTGAGCATGAATCTCCTCCGCTTGCATCCTGTGGAGCTCCACCTTCTCTTTAAGCGTCTCATTCACTTGACTGAGGTCGTTGAACTGGATCTCTAGTCGCTGCTTTTCCATCGTAATCGTCTGCTTTTCTCTTGTGATGATCACCAACTCTTGCTCCTTGTCTAGTAATTCATCACAAACTGTCTTCGTTTCGTCTGAGGCTTGCGCGGTCTCCAATCGTAGCAGCTCCATACGGCGCTGGGTCTTTTCTCCTTGTCTTTGAGCAAACGCAAGCGACTCCTCCAGTCTCACGATAGTTTGTTGAC
Source organism: Phytophthora infestans T30-4 (assembly GCF_000142945.1). Lineage (NCBI taxonomy): Eukaryota > Oomycota > Peronosporomycetes > Peronosporales > Peronosporaceae > Phytophthora > Phytophthora infestans. Next base: position 8,037 of record NW_003307448.1, read on the forward strand.
AGTAATCGTTTTTCTGTATGAGCTCGCTTTTCGTTCCATGCAGTCGACGAATCTCTCCATTCTTCAGGTCAATCTCTCCCTCCGTGTGCTCCAATTGCAGCTTCATTTCCATCTGTATCCGCTTAATCTCTAGCCGCATATTCTCCATATTGAGCCGCATCCTTTCCAAGTTTAGCTCTGAGTTTTCGAGCATCTCCACCTTTTGGTTCATAGATTCCTTCGCCATCGACAACTTACCAGACTCCAGCCGAAGCGCGTTCTTCGTAACTTCCAGCTCCTTTGCCTTCGATGACAACGTCTCGGTGGTCAGCTCTAGTATCTCTGTCTTCGAGTTCACGGTTTGAACTGTGTCCAACAAAGCATTCCGCAGTTTTTCAATCTCGTCGTCGCGGCTCTTGACGACAAACGTAAGCTCTAGGATGGTATTTGCCTTAACCTGGACGCCTTCCTCCGCAGCTTTAAGGGCCCAATTTGTCGAGTCCAGCATACCTTCCTTCTCCAGATTCGACTGGTCGAGACGCCAGATGTTACTCTCCAACTCAGCAAGAGCCATGTTCTTCCGCTCGACGAGTTCCAGGCATTGTTCAAAATATACCTCGTGACGTTCATTCAGAGCGACTCCACTGGCTTCCAGCGCATCGATGCGTTCTTGTCTGGTTTCTAGCTCTGTCTCTTTCTCACGTAATGCGTCTTCCGCCTGTGTTTTCTGTTCACGCATCGTCATCTCCAAGGATAACACCCTCGATGCGTGAGCCTCTCGTAGTTGCATTACCTGCGCTTCATAAAGTTTTACAGTCTTGTCGTGTTCCTCTGTGCTCGATCGTTTGAGACTTTTCAATTCCGTTTCGTGATGACGTACCAGCGCGTCCTTTTCTCGTGCACGTTCATTCTGCAGCAATTCCAGATCCGATTCATACATAGTGACCAAAGCCTCTCTCGCTAGCGCTGTTTTCTCTTTGTTTCTGGTCATTTCAGCTGCATGTGCTTCCATCATTGAGGCCAGTTTGTCTTGATATGATGATAGCGTCCATGAGAGCTCTTGAGCAGCAGCTGAACAGATATCTTCTGTCTCTTCAGCATGCGCTTGCAACAGCAAATTCCTCTCAGCACCGGAGGTAGCTTTCAGAACTTCGAGCTCAGACGTATATCGCCGATGTAGATGGTTTATCTGGCTAGAAAGCTCTGTCTTGGTGGATTCAAGCTCCTCGCTCAGTGCCTTTGTCTCCCGGCACCGGTGGTCTTCCATTCGAGTGGACTGCTCGATCTCAAACATGCGAAGACGTGCAGTTTCTTCTGCTGCCTTCTCGAGTAAATGGTCGCGTTCCCTTGCGTGTAAACGTTTAAGCTGTTGGAGAGCTTCATTGCTGCGTTCGCGATGCTCCTGAAGTTGTCGCTCTGATCTGTCCGCCAGCGCTGCAAAAGTAGCTGCAGCGTTTTCTTTGAGGGACAGCATTTCGGTGGTCAAAGCCTTCTTTACAGCAGCAAGTTCATCAGCTGACGTCAGCTGGAGCGCGGAATATGCTGCTTGCGAACGCTGTTGTAGATCAGTGTACGCTGTTTGTGAGCTGGATCGAGCCTCGTCCAGTGCAGCCTGAGCTTTAGTATTAAGTTCCTCTAAAGCAGCCTTGGCTGACTGCTCCATTTCCTCTTTCTCTGCACGATTGGATTCTTGAACCACCTCCATTTTAGACTCCGATAACAGCCGAAGTTTCTGAAGGTCATCTAGATATTTCTTCTCCGTTTCAGTGAATCTCTCTTCCATCTGCTCGCTCTTTTCGCGAAAAATTTGGGCTGCTATCTCAAGGTCTCGCTCAAGTGCTTCAACCAGTTCCGCCTTCTCGTTAGCATGCATCTCAGATAAGGAAGCCACTTCTTCCGCGTTATAATTCATCGCAGCTTCAAATCGAATCGCCCTGTAGTAAATCGTTAGTAACGTGAGAAGTTAAGGTCTTAACCAACTCAAAGGAATATCCTTCGTACATGCCATTCTTTGCACTCTCGTGCTGCTCATGAAGCGTAGTAATGTCCGTTGACAGGCTGTGCAGAGCAGATCTATCGATGGTGAATGGGGAATTAGAGCGGAGGAGTGATGAACAATCAAATAATGCACGACGTACGCTGTCTGACCGAACACTTCCGATATATTGGGCAGTTGGCTATGCATTTGTTCCAGGTGTTGGTTTGCGGACATGGAGATCTCGAGAAACTTGTCATTGTTAGACGTAAGCTGTTCCATGTTAACGCGATATCGTTCTTCATTTGCGTTGATACTGTTCTCAAAAGACTGGAGACGTAATGGAGTGGGTATGCGGACTGCGGTGTCGTCATATCTGCTGCTTGCTTCTGCCGCTGAAAAGAACGATACGACATGAGACCCCGTTGAGAAACCACAAGTGAGATTACGCGGCGTGCACCATGCCGCTTTCGTCGAGGGTCCCTCTAAAGCTTCCCCGTGAAATGCCCGCGAAATTTCCTCATTGGGTGTCGCGTCTTTGCTAGGTGGTCGTCGAGGAGGAAGAAGAATCGATCGACCGCCACTCCTTACCGAATTGGATAAATTAGCATGAGGCTTTTGCGGTCGATCGATCCGTGGTAAGACGGCGGTCTGAGCAGACTCCCTCGGAGATTGCTGGTTTTTAGACGCTGCCAGGCGTGGCGTCCCCCCTATCACACCATACGTCGAGCTGGGTGTCGACACCTTCGGGCGGTGCGAGTCCGCCATTGAGACCTCTTGAAGTGGCTTCTTTGTCTGGATGCAGGGTCGCCGCTGGTAGTTTCGAAACGTCGTTGCCTTTAAATTGGTGCAAAATCTGCACGACGGCGTCTCATCTGCGCCCGTCAGTCCGTTCAAGGGTAGGGCTAATAAAACTCACGCTAAAACTGCGAAGGCGGCCTCGATTGGCTATAATCGCGATATGTGGTGTACACACTGTATGTGGTCTACATATCGTTCAGTAATTAAATGCAAAGTTCAAATTTCTTTAAGCCCCCATTTTCAAAACGGAAGCCGCGGAACGCCACGTTTCTCGAGGTACGCTGCGTGTATGCATGCTAGTTTGCAATAGTAGCTACAATATTCTGCGTGAATACCGAACGCCTGATATATATGCCAGTCTGTAGTGTATAAAACGACATTGCGCAAAGCGGTTTGGAGCGAAAAACAGCCTGTATTGATATAAGGTAACAAAGCAAGTAATGGATGCTCGCTTTGTTAACTAAACCCGAGAGTTGCCAGCAGTGTTGAATGATTGTCGCGCTCACCTTTGACCACGCACCTCACACCATATCAATGCAGTAAGTAAACCCACTTTATAAGGCTTCAGTAGTGCAGCGGGGCTGCCGTAGCTTTAGCACCAGAGGAAGACGTTCGACTCAAAAAGTCACCAATACTATTCTTTATCCAAAGGAACTTACAGCCCAAACACAGGGCTCAAAGTTAATACCTAAACTTTTATGCTTCAAAACCAGAAGTGTTTTATTTACTATTATTGCGGCTAAGCCGCCTAGGGGTAAATGTACCTGTTTAACTATCTAGCATAGTTAAACCTAATTGTGGTGTAGCGGGATCAGCAAAATCTGCGAGATTGCCAGATCCAACTTACCAACTGCGCCCAGACACCGACTAACGGAGGGGGTCCCCCGATGATCCGTGTTCTGCTGAACTTTCCTCACCTTGTGTACCCGTCGGTAGGGCGGGATCTGCTCTCTCGGTAACTTCCGAAGAGTTCAAGTGGTGAAGCTTGAGTGTCTTGGCGAGACGTGGGGATGGGGTGGAGCAGCAGTGGAAAATCTTCACTCTGCGTCCGTGGATGGTTCCGTATCCTAAGCGAATATTCGAGCTTATGGATCCGGGGCCTAGATCGTGGATCTAGCCGTAGGGTTGCCTTGCGGGTGTGTTCCCTTGCCTTTGTGTTGTCCTTTAAGTCGTACTTGCCGCCTCCTGTGACGGGATCTTGAGAGTTGAGAGCCCCTAGGGTGTAACCGACCAAGTAGTAAATTCGGTTAACCTGTCGGATCTGCACAAGTAAAGGAAAAGCTCACTAGGTTGTAGGATCTGGCCAATGTATTATCACTTGCGCAACCCGCAGTACAGATTCATGCGCATTTTCATGTTCCCTCTCTTCGGTGTC
>NW_003307449.1:0-12169 GCF_000142945.1 Phytophthora infestans T30-4
GTTGGGATTCGAATCTAGTGTTGGTAGTGATAACTGGATAATACATTGGCCAGATCCTACAACCTAGTGAGCTTTTCATTTACTTGTGCAGATCCGACAGGCTAACCGAATTTACTACTTGGTCGGTTACACCCTAGAGGCTCTCAACTTTCAAGATCCCGTCACAGGAGGCGGCAAGTACGACGCAAAGGAACTACAAAGGCAATGGAACACACCCGTAAGGCAACCCTACGGCCAGATCCACGATCTAGGCCCCGGATCCATAAGCTCGATCATTCGCTTAGGATTCGGAACAATCCACGGACGCAGAGTAAAGATTTTCCACTGCTGCTCCACCCCATCCCCACGTCTCGCCAAGACACTCAAGCTTCACCACTTGAACTCTTCGGAAGTTACCGAGAGAGCAATATCCCGCCCTACCGACGGGTACACAAGGTGAGGAAAGCTCAGCAGACCACGGATCATCGGGGGACCCCCTCCGTTAGTCGGTGTCTGGGCGCAGTTGGTAAATTGGATCTAGCGATCTCGCAGATTTTGCTGATCCCGCTACACCACAGTTGCGCATGGTGATCGCTTTGGCCAAGTACTTTGGGCTGCCCGCTGGACCAACTAGACGTGGTGACGGCATTCCTGTACGGCGTGATGAGGGAGATCGTGTTTTGCGTGGTTCCCGAAGGTGTCGAGCTCGACGGTGACCTCGACTGCCTGGAATTGGTGAAGGTCATTTACGGTCTAAAACAAGCTTCGCGCGTGTGGAACGAGACCTTCGACGAGTTCGTGTGCTCTATCGGCTTTCAAGTTTCGGCTTTTGATCCGTGCCTCTACATCAAAGTTGTTGATGGCCACTGTGTACTCATTCTGGTCTACGTCGACGATGTCCTGGTCACCGGAAGCTCACCCGAGCTGATCTCACGCACGAAGGACGACCTCAAGACACGCTTCGAAATGTCTGACAGCAGCAAGTGTATGTTCGTCCTTGGGATCGCATTGGTAGACGGTCCAGACGGCAGCGTGACGATGAGCCAACGGCGTTATGTGGATGACATCCTGAAGCGCTTTGGTATGGACGAGTGCAAGGCTGTGGTGAGTCCGGTGGATATAAGCACTCGACTGGTTCCAAGCGACGCGGCGACCAAGGTACAAGCTCCGTTTCGCGAAGCTGTTGGTGCGCTAATGCACCTGATGACCGCGACGCGTCCAGATATTGCGTACGCGGTAGACTATGTGTCGCGCTTTAGGAAGAATCCCCAAGAAGAACACTGGGTTGCGGTCAAGCGTATCTTTCGCCATCCGCAAGGCACCAAGACGCATGGAATCTGCTACAAGCCGGGTAACAACATCGACTTTCGCGGATACTCTGACGCAGACTGGGCTGGTGACCTCGCGGACCGCAAGTCGACTTCCGGCTACACGTTCATGCTGATGGGTGCGCCAGTGAGCTGGGGCAGCAAGAAGCACTCGAGTGTTTCGCTATCTACGAGCAAAGCGGAGTACATCGCGCTCAGTCTTGCAATTCAAGAAGGCAAGTGGATTCATCGCCTGCTGTGCGAGATATTAGCAGCTGCCAATGAAACAGGACCCGACCTCAAGATACAAGAAGACAACCAATCGTGCATCAAGATGACGAAGAACCCTGTGAACCACGGCCGTGCCAAGCACATCGACATCGAGTACCACCACATCCGCGATGAAGTCAAGCTCGAGTATTGCGAGACTTCTGTAATGCTGGCTGACATCATGACGAAGGCGCTCCAAGGGCCTCGTCACATGGACCTAGCAGCTGCTCTCGGCATCCACGCGTGTTCGCATTGAGGGGGAGTATTGAGGGTTGCTGGTCTTGGTACTGTGTACCAGCTGTACCCATTAACCGGTCAACCTGAATTGGTCCAATACGACCCGCTGTGATTATGGTAAGCTGTTTATGCCATCCATGATTGGACGAGTAGAATGATTGGACGGGTACAGAAAGATTGGACGGGTACAGAATATTTGGATGAGTAGAATGATTGGATGACCTAGGTAGTGAGGACAGTGTAAGCCCCGATAAATCAATCACTATTGAATCTTCCTTCTTCCGCTCAAGTACCTTCACTCCGGTCTCCGCACCAAGTGCAGAAGTCACTCCGTTCAGCCCCAAGCTTCGTTCCAACACATCTACACCGTTAACATACGTCAAGTGGGATGACCAAGACATGATCTTCGTGGCTCTTTACATCGATGATCTGGTCCTTGCCAGTAACAACGACGAGCTTCGCTAGTCGACGAAGAAGGCTTTGAGTGAACGCTTCGACATGACGGACTTGGGTTGCCTCAAGTACTTCCTCGGTATGGAGATCGACCAAGATGCGGCTTCAGGAAAAGTGTCGGTACGTCAGACAAGTTTACGAAGGACATCCTGGAAAAGTTTGGCATGGAGAACAGCAATTCTGTCAAGACACCTCAAGACCCAGGCCTCAAGTTGCCCAAGGCCATGTGCGAAGGAGGATGCAACCATGAAGAGACCATGGCCAAGGTGCCTTATCGCAATGCTGTCGGCTGCCTTGTACCTCATGGTTGGAACTCGACCGGACCTCGCTGCTGCAGTGGGAGTTCTTAGCCAGTTCGCGCCGGACCCGTGTCCCACACACAGGCAAGCACTCAAGCGCGTCTTCCGCTACATTCAAGGTACGAAGACGCACGGCATCGAGTTTCAAGAAACAAGTGAAGAAGGACTATAAGGCTACTTGGATGCGGATTGGGCTGGTGACGTCGAGACTCGACGCAGTACAAGCGACTACGCGTTCATGATGAACGGCGGATGCATTAGTTGGAGAAGCACGAAGCAGCGCACGGTGGCGCTGTCATCGACGGAGGCAGAGTACATGGCGTTAACGGAAGCTACTCAAGAAGCGATCTGGCTCAAGGCATTCCTGTGTGAGCTCGGCGAAATGAAGAACGAGGATTCTGTCATGATTTTCGAGGACAATCAAGGGTCGATTGCACTGGCCAAGAACCCCGAGTTTTACAAGCGCACCAAGCACATCGACATTCGCTACCACTTCGTGCGCGAGAAGGTTGAAGATGGCCAAGTGGTGTTGCAGTACTGCTCGACGAAGGACATGAAGGCGGATCTTATGACTAAGCCGATCACCGCGGTGCAATTCGAACATCTTCGCAACGAGCTGGGTATCAAGCCACCAAGCGCGGTCTAGTCAAGTGGGAGTGTTGTCAAGAAGGCGTCTCGTCCAGCTTCGGCATACCAGTAAAACCGGGTTTCAAGGACCTCGCGATGTTTACGGTAAGTCAATTGCGCAAAAGGATGTATGCGCAAACAGATGACTGAACGAACAGGATAATTGGACGAGTCCAGAGTGTTGGTGATTGGATGCAGACTAGGACGTAAGCTCCAATAAATCAATCACTTTGCATTTTATCATCTAGTGCACAAACGACCTTCCTTTTGGTGGGTCGCAGAAGGCTGGCCGCATCTACCTGAAGCGCCAACGCTTCAGCATGGAGATGTCGGAAGGCGGCAATGTCTTGCATCATTGCAACGAGGTCCTCAACATCAGCGCCAAGCTCAGCAGCATCGGCGCCAAGATGGAGGACGAGGACGTGGCGATCTGCTTACTGCGAAGTCTCCCCAAGAGCTACGAGAACGTCGTGCTCAATCTGGAGATGAGCAACGCAGAGATGCGGTCGCAAGACGTTGTGAAAGTGCTCACAAACGAGCACATCAAGCGACAAGGTGAGAAGACGGCGACGGTGAAGACTGAAACCCGGCTAAGGCGTTCAACACCGACCGAGAGTCTCGCCAATGCACGTACTGCGGGAAATTGGGGCACATGATTGGCAAGTGCTGGACCAAGCTGAAGGATGAGGGTCGAGGTGCTCGACGCGGCGGCAACGGCCGTGGACGCGGAGCTAACAACATCCAGTGGCGAAACGACGGCGACGACGACTCCGACTACGATCGAGTAGCGTTCGCGGTTTCTCTGGAATGTGGCGTTTCGACGAACAAGAACGTGTCTGGAATGTGGGCGGTCGACAGTGGTGCCACACACCACATCTGTAACGACAAGGCCAAGTTCGCCAATCTTATCGAGCGCAATGAAGGCGAACTTTCGGTGGCCGACGGGAACAAGGCGGCTATCAAGGGTGTGGGGACAATCGTGGAAAGCGTGGTCCTGCCCAACGGCGCCGAGCGCGAGATCGAGATCAAGAACTCGCTCTATGTGGCTAACATGAGCAAGAATCTGCTTTCAGTACCGCAGATCAACAAGAATGGAAAGTTCCAAGTGGTGTTCGATGGCACCGATATGCACATCTCACGCAAGATCTCGAATCAAGTGGTGGCATCGGCGGATCTCGTAGATGGACTCTACTGGCTTAGCACGCCTCTTCGATCACCAAATGCGGCGACAACTGGAAGGACGGTCGACCGGCATGCGCGTATGAGTCACGCTCCAGTGGAGGTGCTTCGCAAGATGGTCGACAACAAGATGATCAAGGACGCGAAAGCACCTTCGAAGCCTAGCGGACCAAGTCTGTATCGCGACTGCCAGCAACGCAAGATGGTCCAAAAACTATTCCCTAGCAACCGTGACGAGCGTCATTACGACACCTTCGAGTTGCTTCACTTCCACATTTGCGGACCCATGGAGAAAGCCTCGCTTGGTGGCAGCAAGTATTTGCTACTGATCGTGGACGAAGCCAGCGGATGCATGAAGGGCTTCTGTCTGCGTGCCAAATCAGAAAGCGAAGACTGCATCAAGACGTACATCACGAAGGTGGAGAAGCAGTTTGTCAAGAAGGTCAAGTTCATGCGACACGACGGCGCTCGAGAATTTGCGACGAACTCGCTTAAAGATTTCTACGAAGACGAAGGCATCGAGCAACAAACCACGGTTCCGTATGCGCACCAGACTAACGGCACGGCAGAGCGGGCCATCCACACCATCGTCACGATCGGCCGCAGCATGCTGCATCATGCCAAGCTAGACAAGTGTTTCTGGGGTGAAGCGGCCATCTACGTGAAGAACCGCCTGCCGTCACCAAAGATCGAGAGCAAGACTCCGTTCGAGATTGTGTACAAGTCCGCGCCGAGTGTGAAACACATGCGCGTCTTCGGCTGTCGAGCTTTTATATTAACTCCGAAGGAGAAACGGCTCAAGTGGGATCCAAATACTCGCGCCGGATTGATCCTGGGCTACGAAGAAGTATCCAAGGCGTATCGACTTGATGACATCGAGGTGGGGCAGGTGGTTATCAGTCGCGATGTCAACTTCGATGAATCAACCTTTGGACGTTAGCGCCAATTTCGGATGAAGATGTCGACGACCTGGACTTCGCATCTCTCGACATCGACAATGACGGTTCGCGTCAGACGGAGCACACGGCAGGGCGGGAGAGCCGCAAAGAGCCGCCCGAAGTGACGAAGATGAATCTGCGATAGGACGCGAGCTAGACGTCAGCGACCCGGACTGGAAGAAGCAAGTGCGCCAACCAATTCGTCTTCGCGTCGAGCAGACGCAAACGAAGAAGAAAAAGCTGGAGATCATGATGAAGAATCGACTCCCCCCGTGTTTTGGCGTGCAAGTGCCAACGCAGTCCAAGCTGCGGTGGACTTATCGGAGCCGGCGACTTTCCAAGAGGCGGTAAACGGCCCCGACCAAGTGCACTGGCGCAAAGCAATTCGTGCTGAGCTCAAGTCGTTGCGACTTCGAGGAGTGTTCCGTGCTGCTAAGCTGCCTAACGGACAACGCGCTATTGGCCAAGTGGGTGTTCAAGATCAAGCGCAAAGCGGACGGATCGATCGAGAAGTACAAGGCACGCCTCGTGGCCAAGGGCTTCAAGAAAAAGTACGACATCGACTACACTGAGACATTCTCGCCGGTTGTCAAGTACCTGACGTTGCGCATGGTGATCGCTTTGGCCAAGTACTTTGGCTGGCCGCTAGACCAACTAGACGTGGTGACGGCATTCCTGTACGGCGTGATGAGGGGGATCGTGTTTTGCGTGGTTCCCGAAGGTGTCGAGCTCGACGGTGACCTCGACTGCCTGGAATTGGTGAAGGCCATTTACGGTCTAAAACAAGCTTCGCGCGTGTGGAACGAGACCTTCGACGAGTTCGTATGCTCTATCGGCTTTCAAGTTTCGGCCTTTGACCCGTGCCTCTACATCAAAGTTGTTGATGGCCACTGTGTACTCATACTGGTCTACGTCGACGATGTCCTGGTCACCGGAAGCTCACCCGAGCTGATCTCACGCACGAAGGACTACCTCAAGACACGCTTCGAAATGACTGACAGCGGCAAGTGTGTGTTCGTCCTTGAGATCGCATTGGTAGACGGTCCAGACGGCAGCGTGACGATGAGCCAACGGCGTTATGTGGATGACATCCTGAAGCGCTTTGGTATGGACGAGTGCAAGGCTGTGATGAGTCCGGTGGATATAAGCACTCGACTGGTTCCAAGCGACGCGGCGACCAAGGTACAAGCTCCGTTTCGCGAAGCTGTTGGTGCGCTAATGCACCTGATGACCGCGACGCGTCCAGATATTGCGTACGCGGTGGACTATGTGTCGCGCTTTAGGAAGAATCCCCAAGAAGAACACTGGGTTGCGGTCAAGCGTATCTTTCGCCATCTGCAAGGCACCAAGACGCATGGAATCTGCTACAAGCCGGGTAACAACATCGACTTTCGCGGATACTCTGACGCAGACTGGGCTGGTGACCTCGCGGACCGCAAGTCGACTTCCGGCTACACGTTCATGCTGATGGGTGCGCCAGTGAGCTGGGGCAGCAAGAAGCACTCGAGTGTTTCGCTATCTACGAGCAAAGCGGCGTATCAGTCTGGCAATTTAAGAAGGCAAGTGGATTCATCGCCTGCTGTGCGAGATATTAGCAGCTGCCAATGAGACTGGACCCGACCTCAAGATACAAGAAGACAACCAATCGTGCATCAAGATGACGAAGAACCCTGTGAACCACGGCCGTGCCAAGCACATCGACATCAAGTACCACCACATCCGCGATGAAGTCAAGCTCGAGTATTGCGAGACTTCTGTAATGCTGGCTGACATCATGACGAAGGCGCTCCAAGGGCCTCGTCACATGGACCTAGCAGCTGCTCTCGGCATCCACGCGTGTTCGCATTGAGGGGGAGTATTGAGGGTTGCTGGTCTTGGTACTGTGTACCAGCTGTACCCATTAACCGGTCAACCTGAATTGGTCCAATACGACCCGCTGTGATTATGGTAAGCTGTTTATGCCATCCATGATTGGACGAGTAGAATGATTGGACGGGTACAGAATGATTGGATGATTGGATGACCTAGGTAGTGAGGACAGTGTAAGCCCCGATAAATCAATCACGTTCGAATCTTCCTTCTTCCGCTCAAGTGTCTTCACTCCGGTCTCCGCACCAAGTGCAGAAGTCACTCCGTTCAGCCCCAAGCTTCGTTCCAACACATCTACACCGTTAACATACGTCAAGTGGGATGACCAAGACATGATCTTCGTGGCTCTTTACATCGATGATCTGGTCCTTGCCAGTAACAACGACGAGCTTCGCTAGTCGACGAAGAAGGCTTTGAGTGAACGCTTCGACATGACGGACTTGGGTTGCCTCAAGTACTTCCTCGGTATGGAGATCGACCAAGATGCGGCTTCAGGAAAAGTGTCGGTACGTCAGACAAGTTTACGAAGGACATCCTGGAAAAGTTTGGCATGGAGAACAGCAATTCTGTCAAGACACCTCAAGACCCAGGCCTCAAGTTGCCCAAGGCCATGTGCGAAGGAGGATGCAACCATGAAGAGACCATGGCCAAGGTGCCTTATCGCAATGCTGTCGGCTGCCTTGTACCTCATGCCTCCGCACCAAGTGCAGAAGTCACTCCGTTCAGCCCCAAGCTTCGTTCCAGCACCTCTACACCTTTAACAGCCAGCAGATGCATATAGGTCTTCTGTCTGCGTGCCAAATCAGAAAGCGAAGACTGCATCAAGACGTACATCACGAAGGTGCAGAAGCAGTTTGGCAAGAAGGTCAAGTTCATGCGACACGACGGCGCTCGAGAATTTGCGACGAACTCGCTTACAGATTTCTACGAAGACGAAGGCATCGAGCAACAAACCACGGTTCCGTATGCGCACCAGACTAACGGCACGGCAGAGCGGGCCATCCACACCATCGTCACGATCGGCCGCAGCATGCTGCATCATGCCAAGCTAGACAAGTGTTTCTGGGGTGAAGCGGCCATCTACGTGAAGAACCGCCTGCCGTCACCAAAGATCGAGAGCAAGACTCCGTTCGAGATTGTGTACAAGTCCGCGCCGAGTGTGAAACACATGCGCGTCTTCGGCTGTCGAGCTTTTATATTAACTCCGAAGGAGAAACGGCTCAAGTGGGATCCAAATACTCGCGCCGGATTGATCCTGGGCTACGAAGAAGTATCCAAGGCGTATCGACTTGATGACATCGAGGTGGGGCAGGTGGTTATCAGTCGCGATGTCAACTTCGATGAATCAACCTTTGGACGTTAGCGCCAATTTCGGATGAAGATGTCGACGACCTGGACTTCGCATCTCTCGACATCGACAATGACGGTTCGCGTCAGACGGAGCACAGGCAGGCGGGGGAGCGCAAGAGCCGCCCGAGTGACGAAGATGAATCTGCGATAGGACCGCGAGCTAGACGTCAGCGACCCGGACTGGAAGAAGCAAGTGCGCCAACCAATTCGTCTTCGCGTCGAGCAGACGCAAACGAAGAAGAAAAAGCTGGAGATCATGATGAAGAATCGACTCCCCTCGTGTTTTGGCGTGCAAGTGCCAACGCAGTCCAAGCTGCGGTGGACTTATCGGAGCCGGCGACTTTCCAAGAGGTGGTAAACGGCCCCGACCAAGTGCACTGGCGCAAAGCAATTCGTGCTGAGCTCAAGTCGTTGCGACTTCGAGGAGTGTTCCGTGCTGCTAAGCTGCCTAACGGACAACGCGCTATTGGCCAAGTGGGTGTTCAAGATCAAGCGCAAAGCGGACGGATCGATCGAGAAGTACAAGGCACGCCTCGTGGCCAAGGGCTTCAAGAAAAAGTACGGCATCGACTACACTGAGACATTCTCGCCGGTTGTCAAGTACCTGACGTTGCGCATGGTGATCGCTTTGGCCAAGTACTTTGGCTGACCGCTAGACCAACTAGACGTGGTGACGGCATTCCTGTACGGCGTGATGAGGGGGATCGTGTTTTGCGTGGTTCCCGAAGGTGTCGAGCTCGACGGTGACCTCGACTGCCTGGAATTGGTGAAGGCCATTTACGGTCTAAAACAAGCTTCGCGCGTGTGGAACGAGACCTTCGACGAGTTCGTATGCTCTATCGGCTTTCAAGTTTCGGCCTTTGACCCGTGCCTCTACATCAAAGTTGTTGATGGCCACTGTGTACTCATACTGGTCTACGTCGACGATGTCCTGGTCACCGGAAGCTCACCCGAGCTGATCTCACGCACGAAGGACGACCTCAAGACACGCTTCGAAATGACTGACAGCGACAAGTGTGTGTTCGTCCTTGGGATCGAATTGGTAGACGGTCCGGACGGCAGCGTGACGATGATCCAACGGCGTTATGTGGATGACATCCTGAAGCGCTTTGGTATGGACGAGTGCAAGGCTGTGATGAGACCGGTGGATATAAGCACTCGACTGGTTCCAAGCGACGCGGCGACCAAGGTACAAGCTCCGTTTGGCGAAGCTGTTGGTGCACTAATGCACCTGATGACCGCGACGCGTCCAGATATTGCGTACGCGGTCGACTATGTGTCGCGCTTCATGGAGAATCCCCAAGAAGAACACTGGGTTGCGGTCAAGCGTATCTTTCGCCATCTGCAAGGCACCAAGACGCATGGAATCTGCTACAAGCCGGGTAACAACATCGACTTTCGCGGATACTCTGACGCAGACTGGGCTGGTGACCTCGCGGACCGCAAGTCAACTTCCGGCTACACGTTCATGCTGATAGGTGCGCCAGTGGGCTGGGGCAGCAAGAAGCAATCAAGTGTCTCGCTGTCTACGAGCGAAGCGAAGAATCAGTCTGGCAATTCAAGAAGGCGAGTAGATTTGTGGTGTAGCGGGATCAGCAAAATCTGCGAGATTGCCGGATCCAACTTACCAACTGCGCCCAGACACCGACTAACGGAGGGGGTCCCCCGATGATCCGTGTTCTGCTGAACGTTCCTCACCTTGTGTACCCGTCGGTAGGGCGGGATCTGCTCTCTCGGTAACTTCCGAAGGGTTCAAGTGGTGAAGCTTGAGTGTCTTGGCGAGACGTGGGGATGGGGTGGAGCAGCAGTGGAAAATCTTCACTCTGCGTCCGTGGATGGTTCCGAATCCTAAGCGAATAATTGGGCTTATGGATCCGGGGCCAAATCGTGGATCTGGCCGTAAAGTTGCCTTGTGGGTGTGCTCCCTTGCCTTTGTAGTTCCTTTGCGTCGTACTTGCCGCCCCCTGTGACGGGATCTTGAGAGTTGAGAGCCTCTAGGGTATAACCGACCAAGTAGTAAATTCGGTTAACCCGTCGGATCTGCACGTGTATGGAAAAGCTCACTAGGTTGTAGGAACTGGCCAATGTATTATCCGGTTATCACTACCAACACTAGATTCGCAATTCCCAACCTTCTCCGAGCTCGTACGGCCAATGTAGTTCCGGTTCTTGAGGGCAGAAAGGCACTTGCGTGTTATGGTGCAAATGAGGTTCTTTATTTATTGAGTTAGTCCCTAGGGTCGAAGTATACACGAAACTTGTATGGGCTAATACTCATCTCCGCTACGAATGTTCTGCAAGGCCAGATCCAATTCCAGTCGAAACGCTATACGTAGTTGATCTCCACTTGATGATCCCGTTACGATTCCGTGCCCACTTGTTCTCTAGTTCGTGATCTTGATTACTCCATAGTGATTGATACCTGGTGCTTGGCGGGCGAAGTAGACGCTGTCCTTGTCCAGGGCCAATGTTCACTCCTGTTACGGCGATCACCCGAGGCCAAATCCAAACCCCCCGAGACGACTGCAGGTCATTTGCTCTCCACAGTGCAAATGAGGTTCTGTATTGATACTTAAGCCTATACCTGCCTGGATTTCTACCTTCTATGTCTTTCATCTGCTACATCCCTTACCAGGCTCGGCTGCATGTCCCTTCTTCCCTTGACCCCATCATCCCAGCTGTATTATCTTCAGATCCACCGGATCCATGGCGTAATCATTATAGTCACCCTATTATGGGTACACTCATCCGGATCCAGGTCGCTTGGATCCAATTCACTGTGAATGTACACTCGCCGTGGATCCGAGCTCTCCAATCATCCAACATCCTCTTGCAACCGTCTGTGATCTCCATATACAATTTGTTGTTGCAGTAACGTTCTTTGTCTGTTACCACAGGCTGCATCGCCCTGTGGACAGTTCATACGTGATCCAGTCACGCTAGTCTTCGTCCGCCACTTGCGCCATCTGCAGCCGATTCTCGCTCTTCTTGGCTCGCAAATAGTCGTACAGCAGACCTCCACATGACAAGTTTGATGATGGTTCCCAAGCCGTAACTTCGAATGATGGTAGGTGCCCTCTGAAGGTGGATCTAGTAGCCACGGCTAACAAGAAGTCAGGATCCACCGCAAGGTGTCCCGGATCCCATACTTCCGATTTCGGATCCAATGAGGGAGGATCCCGCATAGAGGGACCTGGATCTAGGGTACCGAGATGATGGATGCAATGGATCTCGAACTTTCGTGGGCCAATGGGGATCACAGACGGTTGCAAGATGATGTTGGATGATTGGAGAGCTCAGATCCACGACGCGTGTACCCTTACAGTGAAGTGGATCCAAGCGACCTGGATCCGGATGAGTGTACCCATAATAGGGTGATCATAATGATTACGCCATGGATCCAGTGGATCTGAAGATAACACAGCTGGGATGATGGGTCAAGGGAAGAAGAGACATCCAGCCGAGCCTGGTAAGGGATGTAGCAGATGAAAGACATAGAAGGTAGAAACCCAGGCAGGTATAGGCTTAAATATCAATACAGAACTCAATTTGCACAGTATCACGCAAGTGCTTTCCTGCCCTCAAGAACCGGAACTACATTTAACCGTACGAGCTCGGAGAAGGTTGGGAATTGCGAATCTAGTGTTGGTAGTGATAACTG